>NC_052313.1:57172392-57414862 GCF_016432855.1 Salvelinus namaycush
CTCCTTACTACTGGATGTATACTGACTACACTCCTTACGTACCTGGATGTATACTGACTACACTCCTTAAGTACCTGGATGTATACTGACTACAATCCTTAAGTACCTGGATGTACAGTATGCTGACTACACTCCTTAAGTACCTGGATGTATACTGACTACACTCCTTAAGTACCTGGATGTATACTGACTACACTCCTTAAGTACCTGGATGTATACTGACTACAATCCTTAAGTACCTGGATGTATACTGACTACACTCCTTACGTACCTGGATGTATACTGACTACACTCCTTAAGTACCTGGATGTATACTGACTACACTCCTTACGTACCTGGATGTATACTGACTACACTCCTTAAGTACCTGGATGTATACTGACTACACTCTTAAGTACCTGGATGTATACTGACTACAATCCTTAAGTACCTGGATGTATACTGACTACACTCCTTACGTACCTGGATGTATACTGACTACACTCCTTAAGTACCTGATGTATACTGACTACACTCCTTAAGTACCTGGATGTATACTGACTACACTCCTTAAGTACCTGGATATATACTGACTACAATCCTTAAGTACCTGGATATATACTGACTACACTCCTTAAGTACCTGGATGTATACTGACTACACTCCTTAAGTACCTGGATATATACTGACTACACTCCTTAAGTACTGGATGTATACTGACTACACTCCTAATTACTGGATATATACTGACTACACTCCTAGGTACATGGACTACTATACTGACTACACTCTTAAGTACCTGGATGTATACTGACTACACTCCTTAAGTACCTGGATGTATACTGACTACACTCCTTAGTACTGGATGTATACTGACTACACTCCTTATGTACCTGGATGTATACTGACTACACTCCTTAAGTACCTGGATATATACTGACTACACTCCTTAAGTACCTGGATATATACTGACTACACTCCTTAAGTACCATGGATGTACAGTATACTGACTACACTCCTTAAGTACCTGAATGTACAGTATACTGACTACACTCCTTAAGTACCTGGATGTACAGTATACTGACTACACTCCTTAAGTACCTGGATGTACAGTATACTGACTACACTCCTTAAGTACCTGGATGTACAGTATACTGACTACACTCCTTAAGTACCTGGATGTATACTGACTACACTCCTTAAGTACCTGGATGTATACTGACTACACTCCTTAAGTACCTGGATGTATACTGACTACACTCCTTAAGTACCTGGATGTATACTGACTACACTCCTTAAGTACCTGGATGTATACTGACTACACTCCTTAAGTACCTGGATGTATACTGACTACACTCCTTAAGTACCTGGATGTATACTGACTTCACTCCTTAAGTACCTGGATGTATACTGACAACAAAGTTCAGTACTTTTTAAAGGCACGTTTAACATTTTAACATTTGCCGATAGTGGTACAGCGTAGGATCTTAATTTGAACCAGTTTGCCACAGCAGGAAAAAAATCCTGCAGCAACAGGACATTTGAATTATTATCTGGATTATAATTAATGGTCATCTTTGTAGCATATTAGTGTTTTTCATCATGAATTTTGTTCTGGAGGCAGCGCTGCGGAGTGGTCACTCGCTAGCACAGCCACAAATTCATCAAATCTGATTTTAAACCTAACCCTTTCAAAGTGGAAATTACAAACTTCCGAAGCCTTTTTAAACCTGAAACATACTACAAGTAAAAATGTCCTGCATAGCAGGAAAGTTCTCCTGCAAAAGGGTGATCCAATTAAAATCCTACATCTGTATATTGAACTTGTAAAACGACCTTGTAAGAAATTATTTATGTTATACGCAGTCATCCTTGAACTTCCAAATAAAATCATTGTACCTTGTATCCATGGATACAAATGGATCATAATTCGTAGAGAAAAAAACCTCCAATAATATCATTAAAGGAGAGAGGTTCTTTGTAATATTCACGGTATGTCCTTTAGTTGTATACTGATGAAAGGCAATTCATACAGTTAATGACATATCAAGGAGCCATTGTAAGAGATGGAATATATTTATAATATCCCTAAGACAGACAGCCGGACGGCCGGATGGACAGGAAGACATTTGTGCATTCTGCAGCACTGTGACATTTCCAAAACAGCTTATTCAGATTGATTTTAGGGAGACGTTTGATGGGTATTATCCCAAGAAAGCAATGACGTGGCCCTCAGGACAAATCTGACAGAAAGTTCATGACTGACATCAAATTGATCAGCCGTTTAGCAATGACAGAGTAGTGATCAGGGGAGGGAGAGGAGACAAGGGAGAGAGAGAGCGAGACAGAGAGAAAGAGAGCGCAATAGACAGAGAGATAGACAGAGAGAGAGAGACAGAGACAGAGAGACAGAGAGAGAGACAGAGAGAGAGACAGAGAGAGAGAGAGCGCAATAGACAGAGAGATAGACAGAGAGAGCGAGACAGAGACAGAGAGACAGAGAGAGAGAGAGAGAGAGAGACAGCGAGACAGAGAGAGAGCGAGACAGAGAGAAAGAGAGTGCGATAGACAGAGAGACAGAGACAGAAAGACAGAGAGGGAGACAGAGAGAAACAGAGAGAGATAAATAGACAGAGAGATTAATGTTTATTTATTTTCCCTTTTGTACTTTAACTATTTGCACATAATCTGAATTTGACATTTCTTTATTATTTCTGTGAATGTAAAGTAAAGTTTACTGTTCATTCTTTTATTGTTTATTTCACTTTTGCTTATTATCTATTTCCCTTGCTTTGACAATGTAAACATGTGTTTCCCATGCCAATAAAGCCCCTTAAATTGAAATTGACAGAGAGAGGGGGGGTGCAATTTGAGAGTGAGGGGGCAGAGTAAAGGTAGCTGGGTAGATCCCGTTCCTGTGTGATGTAACTCCTGGTAAACACCAATTTGTCCCAGTAAACCCTCAGTGTGTTGACATTCCTAACCCCCTCCCCTTCCCCCACTAAGCTAAGGAACGGAGCCCACTGGCCAACCGTTACTCTGATGTGTCTGGTCTCTTCTACAATTTCAACAAACTACATGGTTGCCTGGCTACCATTTGGAAGAGTGAAAACAGCCCTAAGTAATGTGGTGTGTAATAACAGTGGGAGCATGGAGAGCTGTGAACTGCTTACCTGTAAGAGAGAAGCATTACTGAGACTCAGTCTGAAGAGGTGATTTCTGAAGATAGAGGAGAGAGACTTCTAACCAACATGATGGCATATTCTACGTCAGTAAAACAACAAGCAAAAGTCTGTTGTGTTGGATGTGTGTATACATGTAAAATAGGTGGTCTGTGTGTGTGTGTGTGTGTGTGTGTGTGTGTGTGTGTGTGTGTGTGTGTGTGTGTGTGTGTGTGTGTGTGTGTGTGTGTGTGTGTGTGTGTGTGTGTGTGTGTGTGTGTGTGTGTGTGTATCTCACCTAGCTCCCACAATCAGCTGGTTTCTGGTCAGGTCAAGGGTCAGCTGGGAAAAGTCCTTCACTCCGGGACGAGAGAATCGTGACATCCAGGGACTCAAGGCTGAAAGGAGGAAGAGGAGGGAAGGAAGAAGAGAAGGAAGAGGAGGATTAGGAGTACGAGGAGGTGAAACAAGTGTGAACATCCAGTCAGTTTGGAAACCGACACCAAACGGCCACTGGCTCAGGCCCTGCTCTGACTGTGTGAAATGTCTTTCCCCTGATGCTTTACCTGGAACATAGGGATGAGCCTTTCAGCCTGTGTCATCTACTGATTTTTCACGAGGCATCAGTTCAATCCAGCTCCTGTAGATCCATTATGACAGTAGCATGCTAACACAGTAGTAGCATGCTAACACAGTAGTAGCATGCTAACACAGTAGTAGCAGGCTAACACAGTAGCATGTTGACACACCTGTATCATATAAAGATCAGTGCGACTGTGAGAGCGGGTGGCTCAAAACCAAAAACTGTCAAACCAGCAGATAATCTCTCCTTGAGCCCTGTGCTGAAACGCATGCTGACCCTTACCAGAGGCTGAGCTAACGCTAGCCTGCTTCATTAGATGGAGAATGAGGGACAGAGGGAGAGTTAGGGGGAGGGAGAGAGAGAAAGAGAGAGTGAGAGACAGAGAGAGAGAAAGAAAGAGGGGGGAGACAGAGAGGGAGACAGAGGAAGAGAGGCGGGGAGAGAAAAAAAGAGAGAGCAAGAGACAGAGGAAGACGGAGAGAGAGCGAGAGAGCGAGAGAGAGGGGAGAGAGAGGGGGTGTTAGAGAGAGAGAATGAGATGGGGGAGACAAAGAGGTCTTTGGGGGGAGGGATATACCCAAAGCAATAAAGCCAGGGTTTGTTTTGGTGCCCTGATGTTAATGCAACTCGACACCCAGTCAAAACAGCCAAGGCTCAGGACTCTGCACCAATAGAAAGACTGTTTGATGGGCAAATATAAACAGTTTAGCTTGGATGCGTCCAACTAGGGACTTTAAATTGAGGCGATAGAGACACAACTTCAAAACAAATGGGAAAAGTCAGAGAAGGCGAGCAAGAAGTTCTCATATAGGCTACCCAGGCTGGGACGTGACATCAGCCTAAACTACATTCTTGCAATAAAGTTCAGTATACTGTATCTCAGCAACAGCTTAATATATAGATCATTTCTACAGAGGACAGGTGTTGTTAAGTGTATTTCAAAATCATAATACTGTAATGTAAAAAAAGCATCAGCCATTGAGATAGTATTGTAAAATGTGAAACTCCACACCACTCGTCTAACACAGACTGTTAATCAGAACCACTAGTACCCCAAACCTCACACTGTTAAAACAGACCTTTGGTTCTTTGTCCATAAATAACCTTAATGCTCCCTCTGGGTAGGAATAATCTCCTTAAAAAATGAGAAATGGTATCCTGCCTAAAGGTTAGTCCCTCTGAAACCTTTCAATGACGACGAGATTAAAAATGAAAAATGGCTCACAACTTCTGACAGCATTCGTATCACACCATAAACATCCACTTCTGAATAGAGGTGCTACTGTATAGAGCTGCTACTGTATAGAGCTGCTACTGTATAGAGCTGCTACTCTATAGAGGTGCTACTGTATAGAGGTGCTACTGTATAGAGGTGCTACTGTATAGAGGTGCTACTGTATAGAGCTGCTACTGTATAGAGGTGCTACTGTATAGAGGTGCTACTGTATAGAGCTGCTACTGTATAGAGCTGCTACTGTATAGAGGTGCTACTGTATAGAGGTGCTACTGTATAGAGCTGCTACTGTATAGAGCTGCTACTGTATAGAGGTGCTACTGTATAGAGGTGCTACTGTATAGAGCTGCTACTGTATAGAGGTGCTACTGTATAGAGGTGCTACTGTATAGAGGTGCTACTGTATAGAGCTGCTACTGTATAGAGGTGCTACTGTATAGAGCTGCTACTGTATAGAGGTGCTACTGTATAGAGGTGCTACTGTATAGAGGTGCTACTGTATAGAGGTGCTACTGTATAGAGCTGCTACTGTATAGAGCTGCTACTGTATAGAGGTGCTACTGTATAGAGCTGCTACTGTATAGAGCTGCTACTCTATAGAGGTGCTACTGTATAGAGGTGCTACTGTATAGAGCTGCTACTGTATAGAGCTGCTACTCTATAGAGGTGCTACTGTATAGAGGTGCTACTGTATAGAGGTGCTACTGTATAGAGGTGCTACTGTATAGAGCTGCTACTCTATAGAGGTGCTACTGTATAGAGGTGCTACTGTATAGAGCTGCTACTGTATAGAGCTGCTACTGTATAGAGCTGCTACTGTACACTGCTATGAGCTCTTTACAAAATGTCTCACCTAGTTCTCACTAACACAATGTTGTGTAGTAGTGCCTATTTCACACCAGGTCAGCACATGCAGTGGCTACAGTTGTATTCTCTAGTAGATAGATCAATGAATACATGTATTGAATACTCTCATCTCTCAGAGGGAAATGTGCAGCAACATACAGCCATGCTTGACACAATGTCACTGGATCTGAACGGCTTCAAATCAAATCAAATATTATTGGTCACATACACATGGTTAGCAGATGTTATTGGGAGTGTAGCGAAACGCTTGTAAAAGGACTAGAAGCGAGGCAGCCCTCTCTGTCGACGCCATCTTTAAAAGGCTTCAGTCCATGTCAATGTTTGTCTACAGCGGGGGATGGGCAACTGCTTCGTTTGTAGGCCTGCGATCAATTCCACCCCCAAAATATGTCAGTCACTGACAGCACGTGTCAGCTAACATGTTTTAGATTGGTGAGTTAGTCTTGCCAGCTATCTAAACTTGTAGTAATCATGGTTGAATTACCAACTGGCCCATTGATTTTATTATGTCACTCTCACTCAGATATATTAAAAACTGCAAACATTTCTCTCCACCCAATGGCCAAATGTGAAGATTGCAGGAAATAACTCTAAAACGTCAGATTTTTCTCTCTGCTGTCATGAGGGGGAAAAGTTAATGTCCTTTCGGGCCGTGAAAAAGCTGACTGCATGTTTTACATTTGTAAACAATTCTTATTTACAATGGCGGCCAGACCCAGACGACGCTGGGCCAATTGTGTGCCGCCCTATGGGACTCCCAATCACAGCCGGTTGTGATACAGCCTGGAATCGAACCAGGGTGTCTGTAGTGACATCTCAAGCACTGAGATGCAGTGCCTTAGACCGCTGCACTACTCAGGAGCCCTGTGTGGGTACACAGACCCGCGAGCCACTCGGGAGCCCTGTGTGGGTAGGCAGACCCGCGAGCCACTTGGAAGCCCTGTGTGGGTAGGCAGACCCGCGAGCCACTCGGGAGCCCTGTGTGGGTAGGCAGACCCGTGAGCCACTCGGGAGCCCTGTGTGGGTACGCAGACCCGCGAGCCACTCGGGAGCCCTGTGTGGGTACGCAGACCCGTGAGCCACTCGGGAGCCCTGTGTGGGTAGGCAGACCCGCGAGCCACTCGGGAGCCCTGTGTGGGTAGGCAGACCCGTGAGCCACTCGGGAGCCCTGTGTGGGTAGGCAGACCCGCAAGCCACAGTGGCCCCTCATGATGAGTTCAGATTTCTTGTGGCCCCACCCACATCAGAGTTGCCCATCCGGTCTTCAGTAAGACAACAATAGCAGACAGCCCTGTTCCCTGAGGTACATGGTGATGCCAGTCTCAGCCACATTGAACCAGCGTGTGACAAGTGTCTGATGATTGACAGTTGACTGACAGGACAGTTTACCATTCTCCCCTCTCTTCCTCCCCCACCTCCTCTCCTCAGACCCCTTTCAGACACTACACCCCTGAGGGGGGGAGTATCCTGGCAAAGGACAGACACTTTCTAACAGACATTCAAATGGAGTGGAAAGTAGTCTCTCTCTCTCTCTCTCTCTCTCTCTCTCTCTCTCTCTCTCTCTCTCTCTCTCTCTCTCTCTCTCTTCTTTCTCTCTCTCTCTCTCTGTCTCTCTCTGTCTCTTCTTTCTCTCTGTCTCTCTCTATCTCTCTCTCTGTCTCTCTCTCTGTCTCTCGGTCTCTGTCTCTCGGTCTCTGTCTCTCTCTCTCTCTCTCTCTCTCTCTCTCTCTCTCTCTCTCTCTGTCTCTCTGTCTCTCTCTGTCTCTCTGTCGCTCTCTCTCTCTCTCTCTCTCTCTCTCTCTCTCTCTCTCTCTCTCTCTCTCTCTGTCTCTCTGTCTCTCTCTCTCTCTCTCTGTCTCTTCTGTCTCTCTCTCTCTTCTGTCTCTCTGTCTCTCTCTCTCGATAATGGAACCCTGAAAAGAGCTGACTGTGGAGGGAAGGAGCAAGGGAGGGGTTTTGGGACGAGAGAGAGAAAGAATAGACAGCTCTCTTAAAAGGGAAAAGGCTCCAGAAATGAGAGGAGTCCAATTATCTACAATCACAAAATGTTGCTGTCCTTTCGGTTTCTCTTGGGCCAGACCCATATAGCTGGATTTCCGAGCAGAGGAGTGATTGAGAAGGATGAGGCTGCAGAATCCTCAGAGGAGATAGCAGTGAATAGCAAACCATTGTGAAACTTCTCATTGGAATGATGATGCTAGTGAGGAGTAGATTTACAAAATGGTATTGGAAATCTGTCAAATACTTTCGCTATGCTTGACTGAGCTGCCTGGAGCACCGGAACCAATTGCATACTCTCAAAAATGCAAACCCTGCCTATCCAACACAACAGGCAGACTCAAGCAAATGCTCAAAGTATCTAATGTGCTCACCTTTGTATGGGACGACGGGATGAACTTTCCTGGTACACTCCGGTAGGGGCGGGGACAGGCTCTCAAAGTTGACCAATGGCTGCTGGCATAGACAGAGTGGCAGGCAGAGGAGCAGCAGTAGACCAACGGGAGGAAGGGACACAACCTCCCACAGAGACGTTGCCATGGTTACGGGGCCAACCACGCCCACCATACCTCTAACTGGTCCTCACAGGACACACCTGAGGGAGGAAGGACAGAGCTGTCAGTCAAACATACACATGGCTAATGACGATTGGTTATAACATACAGACAGCCAATCACCACTTAGACAGTAAAGTGCAGCGAAAGACAACTAGAGCGACAATGTATTCTATATAAAATGTATTTGAGCTTTTAGATATTTTTACTCCTTGAAAGATATGGCAAATAAAGGTAGAAAGAGCAACGTGTCAACTGAACACCACAGACCATAGACAATACTATGTTTTACCTCTATGCCAGAATAGATCCATTTAAAAAATCAGATAATTTAATTTAAACCTTTTAGTGACCCCAAGCCTTCCTGACCCCTGGGCCTTGTACTTTTGACCATTTTATGGGCTGGCCAATTGACACCTGTCTAGTGTGCTGACATTGTGCAGAGCTGGAGTGAGTGGCCACCAACACTGACCCAAATGGCATTAGCGGGGTCAAAGGTTATAGCAACGCAACAGTAATTGAGCTACTCCCCCTATCCCAAACCCCAACATGCAAACTTATCCTGTCATTACTGATAATCACACACATTCATTCAAATGAAGCTAGACAAGCAGGGGTTGAGGAAACGGTGTGTGGTATGAAGCTAGACAAGCAGGGGTTGAGGAAACGGTGTGTGGTATGAAGCTAGACAAGCAGGGGTTGAGGAAACGGTGTGTGGTATGAAGCTAGACAAGCAGGGGTTGAGGAAACAGTGTGTGGTATGAAGCTAGACAAGCAGGGGTTGAGGAAACAGTGTGTGGTATGAAGCTAGACAAGCAGGGGTTGAGGAAACGGTGTGTGGTATGAAGCTAGACAAGCAGGGGTTGAGGAAACGGTGTGTGGTATGAAGCTAGACAAGCAGGGGTTGAGGAAACGGTGTGTGGTAACAAGCTAGACAAACAGGGGCTGAGGAAACAGTGTGTGGTCCACCTTCATCCCCTTTAGCCGATAGAATAAGAGAATAATGGCCTATTTTCATAGAATGGAATAGTTTAGTATAGAATAGTTTACAATATAATGGTTTAGTATAGAATAGTTTATTAGAGAATAGTTTATTATAGAAAAGTTCAGTTTAGTATAGAATAGTTTATTATAGAATAGTTTAGTATAGAACAGTTTAGTATAGAATAGTTTAGTATAGAAAAGTTCAGTATAGAATAGTTTAGTATAGAAACGTTTAGTATAGAAACGTTTAGTATAGTATAGAATAGTTTAGTATAGAATAGAATACCGGCGCGCCAAGTCTAGGACCAAGAGGCTCCTCAACAGCTTCTACCCCCAAGCCATAAGACTGCTGAACAATTCATATAATTGCCACCGGACAATTTACATTGACCCCCCCCCCTCCCTTTTGTACACTGCTGCTACTCGCTGTTTGTTTGTTATCTATGCATAGTCACGTCACCCCACCTACATGTACAGATTACTTCAACTAGCCTGTACCCCCGCACACTGACTCAGTACCGGTGCCCCCTGTATATAGCCTCGTTATTGTTATTCTTATTGTGTTACTTTTTACTATTACTTTTTAATTTAGTCTACTTGGTAAATATTTTCTTCTTCTTGAACTGCACTGTTGGTTAAGGGCTTGTAAGTAAGCATTTCACGGTAAAGTCTACACTTGTATTCGGCGCATGTGACAAATACCGTTTGATTTGATTTGAATAGTATAGAATAGTCTAGAATAGAATAGTGTAGAATAGAATAGTGTATATTAGTCCATCAGAGACTGACACTCTTCTTCTGTTCTGCTCCCAACACCCCCAAGACAGACAGACTCAAACATTTACACTGCATCTGTTACTGTAAACTTCTGGTGTAGTTATTCAACCGTGTGTCTCTCTTGCATGTTGTGGGCACAGATGTGGAACCCTCTTTCCTCTTTAAAGATCTGGAGCAAGTGAAGGGAAAAGGAAGCATCAAGCGTAAGTTGCTGCAGTCCTAAACATCTGGCCCTAGCTAGCTGCTCTCAGCCGCCTCGGAGACCACTGGAGTTGGCAACTTGGCACAAGTCCAGTCTAAAACCATCTGGGTGATTAATGCCCCACTATCACCATGGGCATCAGCAGAAGCTGGCACACACACTGTATGTACATCACTGAGGAAAACACACACACACACACACACAAAATCGTACTTGCACATGGACGCACACACACACACACACACACACACACACACACACACACACACACACACACACACACACACACACACACACACACACACACACACACACACACACACACACACGCTCCTTCTCACATTCCCTCTCTCCCCAATGTCCTTGTTGTAGTGCTGAAGGACTGGAGAGAACAGTGAACCATAAGAGGCGTTCAGCCACAACTGTAATGACTTGGTGCTTGGGCGCCATGCAGCTGCCAGGGGTGTGTGTGTGTGTGTACATGATCAGAGTCAGGTATCTTGGATGAGAGAAGGGAGGGTCTCCTTCTGTTGAATATGGCAGTAGATACAGTAGGTTGTCATGGTAACAACATGTATTGCTGATGGAGATGATTAGTGATGTGGATGATTATGAGCAGATGCATTTTTTTAAAGAGTGTCTTAATTAAGAGTTTGTGATGTAGCCTATACATGTTGTACACTGAGGGTACAAAACATTAGGAACAACTTCCTAATATTGAGTTGCACCCCCTTTTGCCCTCAGAACAGCCTCAATACATCGGGGCATGGACAAGGTGTTGAAAGTGTTCGACAGGGAAGCTGGCCCGTGTTGACACCAATGGATTTAACAGGCGACATCAATAAGGAATTCTTGCTTTCACCTGGATTCACCTGGTCAGTCTGTAACGTTTTGTACACTCAGTGTATATTTAGCATTTCCTCACAGGCACAATCAATGGGCTGTAGCCCCTCACTTTGACTGTAGTGAGATCTGAGCACATTGAGTTCCTTGTTAAAACAGAGACTGAGGTAATACATTCTTCATTACCAACACCTTCAAATGAGAAGTCTAAACACTTCTCCATACTGAGATATAACATCTATCCATAAAGAAATTCCACAAATTAACTTTTAACAAGGCACACCTGTTAATTGAAATGCATTCCAGGTGACTACCTCATGAAGCTGGTTGACAGAATGCCAAGCGTGTGCAAAGCTGTCATCAAGGCAAACGGTGGCTACTTTGAAGAATCTCAAATCTAAAATATATTTTGATTTGTTTAACACTTTTTTGGTCACTACATGATTCCATGTGTTATTTCATAGTTTTGATGTCTTCGCTATTGTTCTACAATGTAGAAAATAGTAAAAAATAAAGAAAAACCCTGGAATGAGGAGGTGTGTCCATATATTACACACATACCCAAGACACTCAACCCACCAATCAGAGTATGGGAGTGTGCTTCGTCTCTCTCTCTGTATTGAAACAGCTGACCTAGAGGCTGTGGAACCCAGACACAGTCCAGACCCTCCTACCACCCAGCCAGCAGTAAATCCATCAAGCAACACAACTGATTATAGGCTTTACTCCAGGCCCTCTGTTGTCTCTAATTGGCCTTTGGATCTAAGTCCTGACCAGGCAAGCTACTCACTAAACGGATCTTTATTCACTGCTGCCCTACACAGTGGGTCTATCCCAAATGGCACCTTATTCCCTATATAGTGCACTACTTTGGACCAGAGCCCTATTCCCTATATAGTGCACTACTTTGGACCAGAGCCCATGGCATACAGTTCTGAAGAACCATGAATCAAACTGGACAATAGAGGCTAGTAGTCCGTGTCACAGTCTCACAGCTTGGCAACTTCTAGCCAATGACTCGCCACCAGTTATGGATATATGTTAGATCTCAGCAGTGGTGGAAAGAGTACTCAATTGTCATACTTGAGTAGAGGTAAAGATACCTTGATAGAAAATGACTAAAATACTACTTGAGTAAAAGTCTATAAGTATTTGGTTTGAAAATATACTTAAGTATCAGAAGTAAAAGTATATGTTTTTATTGAGACAGATAGCCAAGGGCACACTACAAAACTCAGACATAATTTACAAAGAAGCATTTATGTTTAGTGAGTCCGCTAGAGATGACCAGGGATGTAGGGATGTAGGGACGCAGTAGGGATGACCAGGGATGTTCTCTTGAAGTGTGTGAATTGGACCCTTTTCCTGTCAAAATGTAAACGAGTACATTATTTTCTTTAGGAATGTAGTGAAGTAAAAGTTGCCAAAAATATGATTAGTAAAGTAAAGTACGAATACCCCCCAAAATGACCTACTTAACTACTTTACACCACTGGATCTCAGGATGGAGAAGTGTTTAGGCTTCTAGCCAATGGCTCTCCACCAGTTAGAGAGAGAGAATAGCAGTAGTTCAGAGCTCATGACTCCAGACAGGGGAGAGTAGGGGCTGGTCCAGACAGACAGGGGAGAGTAGGGGCTGGTCCAGACAGACAGGGGAGAGTAAGGGCTGGTCCAGACAGACAGGGGAGAGTAGGGGCTGGTCCAGACAGACAGGGGAGAGTAGGGGCTGGTCCAGACAGACCGGGGAGAGTAGGGGCTGGTCCAGACAGACAGGGGAGAGTAGGGGCTGGTCCAGACAGACAGGGGAGAGTAGGGGCTGGACCAGACAGACAGGGGAGAGTAGGGGCTGGTCCAGCCAGACAGGGGAGAATAGGGGCTGGACTGCTCTGTAGCCTGGGGGGTTTTGAGGCAGACATGGCCCTGATAGGAGGGTGTCTGTAGCTGTAACCCTAACACCCACACACCTTCCCCACACACACACTCCCTTCATGTCTTCTAATGAGCGTTACCCGTTCTCCTCTGGCCTGCCACAGACAGTCCTCCTACCCTATCTCATTCACCCTCCTCTCTCTGCAGACCCCCTAAAGTCAGGTCTGTATTGACCATGTCTAATCCACCTCAATGGCCCAGACCCACAAAATCCCTCTAAAGCCTACTCCCAAACCAGGGGTGGCATCTCTAGAGCCCTCTATGATCCAGCTCCATTCAGATATGAGCCTTAACCAAAGAGAGGAAGAGAGAGTGAAAGAGACGGGGAGGGAGGGAGGAGAAAATATCTCAAAGAAGAAGACAGAGAACAATGTGTTATAAAAGCACATAAAGGTCCTTTATACGGATGCCAAATCCTTTTATGGACGTATCAAATGTGATCATCTGTGAAAGATGAGACAGTGTAACTACTGGGTAGAGCGAGAGATGATGTGTCAACCATGGTGAAAACCCCCTGGGAAGATGAAGGAGTGGATAAGTGCTGCGTTGGTGGCCTGTCTGGGACAGCCGTGGGACTACGGTACTGTATATACTATATGGAACAATGAGGATGTGCTGCTAACAGTGACTTAATGACCAGTTGGTCAACAAACAGCATCTTTAAAGTCAACGCTTAATGAAGGCTTAGTAAACCCTTTATAAGGCCTTCGTAGATGCTTCACAAATGTTTTACAAGCAAAGTCACACTATATAACAGGTGTTAAGGATATATCTGGATATGGGGCATAACCCTTTTACCATCCTTTACATAACATTTATTGATGAATGATCTGTGAAGCATTTGTGAAGGTCTTAAAAATGTTTTAAAATTGTTGTTTGGTTAAAGTGGGACCACAGCTTTAACATGGAATGACAACGCACTATCTCTGGAGAGAGAGCAAAGCCAGTCATGGCAGACAGAATCTATCCCCCCTTTCTCTCACAGCCATGAGATGCTTTACATGTTATTGGCCAACGAAAGTCTAGACACAACAACTCCCACACCATACTGGCAGTTCCTAGAAATGTGCCTTGTTAAAGAAATGTGCCTTGTTATTCTCAGAGAAGTGTTCCTTCTATCAATCTATTACTAACATTGTAACTACATTAGCACTTGGTTGTACAGGGGTTTCAGCAGATTCTGAACTAATGCCTCATTTGGGAAATTAAATGTTGGTTTTATGGATGAAACGGAATAGAATTAAAAGGATTTGGAGAGCAACAAATAGTAAGGATCTGGAGTGAAGTTTGAAGAAAAAGTATATATCTGATAAACCAGTCAATGTGTGTGAAATGACGCCACAATATACACCATTATGCTTCTACCTTTATACACCATTATGCTTCTACCTTTATACCCCATTATGCTAATACCTTTATACCCCATTATGCTTCTACCTTTATGCACCATTATGCTGCTACCATTATACACCATTATGCTAATACATTTATACACCATTATGCTAATACCTGTATACACCATTATGCTGCTACCTTTATATACCATTATGCTTCTACCTTTATACACCATTATGCTAATACATTTATACACCATTATGCTAATACCTGTATACACCATTATGCTGCTACCTTTATACACCATTATGCTGCTACCTATATACACCATTATGCTGCTACCTTTATACACCATTATGCTGCTACCTATATACACCATTATGCTGCTAGCTTTATACACCATTATGCTGCTACCTTTATACACCATTATGCTGCTACCTATATAGACCATTATGCTGCTACCTTTATACACCATTATGCTGCTACCTTTATACACCATTATGCTGCTACCTTTATACACCATTATGCTTCTACCTTTATACACCATTATGCTAATACATTTATACACCATTATGCTAATACCTGTATACACCATTATGCTGCTACCTTTATACGCCATTATGCTGCTACCTATATACACCATTATGCTGCTACCTTTATACACCATTATGCTGCTACCTTTATACACCATTATGCTGCTAGCTTTATACACCATTAAGCTGATACCTTTATACACCATTATGCTGCTCCCATTATACACCATTATGCTGCTACCATTATACACCATTATACTGCTCCCATTATACACCATTGTGCAGCTACCTTTATACACCATTATGATGCTACCTTTATACACCATTATGCTGCTAGCTTTATACACCATTAAGCTGATACCTTTATACACCATTATGCTGCTAGCTTTATACACCATTAAGCTGATACCTTTATACACCATTATGCTGCTCCCATTATACACCATTATGCTGATACCTTTATACACCATTATGCTGATACCTTTATACACCATTATGCTGCTCCCATTATACACCATTATGCTGCTACCTTTATACACCATTATGCTGCTCCCATTATACACCATTATGCTGCTACCTTTATACACCATTATGCTGCTCCCATTATACACCATTATGCTGCTACCTTTATACACCATTAAGCTGATACCTTTATACACCATTATGCTGCTCCCATTATACACCATTATGCTGCTACCTTTATACACCATTATGCTGCTACCTTTATACACCATTTTGATCATATATTTTGTTCAGGGCTCCCTTGAAAAATAGATTCCTTTCTCAATGATAATAAATAAATACAATGCACTTCTCATAATGAAAACTCGTTATGAGACCAAAACGCTACGTTTTCCTGAATGTTTCCTGAATAAAAAACTAAAAAACGAATTGTATTCACTTCATGTAATCTCAGAAAAGAGGACCACACTTAGATACTTACATGGACAAAAAAAGTATACACTTAGATACTTATATGGATAAAAAAGTATACACTTAGATACTTATATGGATAAAAAAGTATACACTTAGATACTTATATGGATAAAAAAGTATACACTTAGATACTTATATGGATAAAAAAGTATACACTTAGATACTTATATGGATAAAAAAGTATACACTTAGATACTTATATGGATAAAAAAGTATACACTTAGATACTTCTATGGATAAAAAAGTATACACTTAGATACTTATATGGATAAAAAAAGTATACACTTAGATACTTCTATGGATAAAAAAGTAAACAACTTATGTTCTCCAGTCCCAGTCCAGGCTCCAGTGGCCTGCTACTAACTGCTCTTTCCCCAGATGTTTCCCTGCAAATCACCAGTGTGTAAGTCTTTATTGATTTCCTGCCCTGACCTGTTGTGTTCTGTTGTTCCCTCTAATGCTGTAGCTAAACACCGGCCTGTGAAGTCTCCCCTCACACTCACTCTGTCCCGGCTAAAAGGCTGCTCCTACTGGCAGGCTACCACGACTAGTCCCTGTTTTAACTCAACCTAACATTCTACATGCTGGCAAGGTGTCTGTTTAAAACCACATAAACAAGATTACTTTGCTAATCTGATCAGTGAGTGGAGTAGGATCATTTATTTAATTCTTTCCTTAAGAAAGCAGGGAGCCTCGTCTCTGCTGGACATGGACAACAGAGTACCCTTTCCATATCCACACCATTACTATCAAGCAACATCTTCAAGACACACATTTACATGACAACAATGAGATGAATCAGTGAGATATTCTTTGAATTAATTATATATAGTACTTTATAAACTGGGTGGTTTGAGCCCTGAATTCTGATTGGCTGAAAGCCATGGTATATCACACCGTATACCACAGGTATGTCAAAACATTTAGTTTTACTGCTGTAATTACGTTGGTAACCAGTTTATAATAGAAGTAAGGCTCCTCGGGGGTTTGTGATATATGGCCAATATACCACAGCTAAGGGCTGTGTCCAGGCACTCCGCATTGCGTCGAGGCTACGAATAGCCCTTAGCTGTGGTATATTGGCCCTATACCACACCTCCTCGGGTCTTATTGCTTAAGTATATGATAGGGCTAAGACTGTGAATGTTGTATCAGACAGTATGCAGTGTTATACAATGGGTGGGTCTAATCCTGGATGCTGATTGGTTAAATCAAATCAAGTTTATTTTATATAGCCCTTCGTACATCAGCTAATATCTCGAAGTGCTGTACAGAAACCCAGCCTAAAACCCCAAACAGCAAGCAATGCTGGTGTAGAAGCACGGCGGCTAGGAAAAACTCCCTAGAAAGGCCCAAACCTAGGAAGAAACCTAGAGAGGAACCAGGCTATGAGGGGTGGCCAGTCCTCTTCTGGCTGTGCCGGGTGGAGATTATAACAGAACATGGCCAAGATGTTCAAATGTTCATAAATGACCAGCATGGTCAAATAATAATCAGAAGTAAATGTCAGTTGGCTTTTCATAGCCGATCATTAAGAGTATCTCTACCGCTCCTGCGGTCTCTAGAGAGTTGAAAACAGCAGGTCTGGGACAGGTAGCACGTCCGGTGGACAGGTCAGGGTTCCATAGCCGCAGGCAGAACAGTTGAAACCGCATTCCAGCTGGTATCTATTCCACAAGTTACCACCAGCTAAATCTATGACGTTAAAATGCCTATTTACTCTGTTCCATCTGACTGTGCAATCCTCTGTCTCATCAGCCCAGCCAGGCAATTTATATACTAGCTCTATCCTGTAAAAAGCATCTAGACATTATCTCCCATTTCTTTTCGACTAACATTTGGTTTTCAACAGCGCAGACTTGTAATAAACTTGCCCTCTGTCTCTCTGACATTTCCAACATTGTTTCAGTATTGAAATTCGATCTTCATGTGTACTAGGGTAATGAATATGTCGGGAGTCGGGTTGAGACAGACAGACTGGCAGCTTTTCTCAGCCAGCTGAAATCATGAATCAGGAATATTTCTACAAAGAAATAGAGTTAGTTTGCTGTCATTCCAGCTTCAGTTTGAAGTGATTGTGTTAGCTGTGTCGTTGGCTCCTCTGACCAGTGTCCTGGAGAGAGAGAACATGTTTTATGCCAGAAATGTCTCATCATTAGCTCATTGTTATAGATGTATCCAAATAAAATCGCTAGACAACAGCTTAAACTAACGCAAATGCAGCTACTTTGCTATTGTTCTAGCTGCACGTGACTGTGTTCGCCGAATGTGGCTAGCTAGCAAGCAAGGCATAAGAACGTTGCCAGCCATCATTAGAACGAACAACTCCAAAGATTTAGAACAAGAACTTAATGACTGGGTCAGGCAAACGAACCGTGTCGGGACCATATATCATGGAAGGATCAAATAGTACGAATACATTCATCAAAATTATGTTTTTAATGAAAATATGTCAGTCATTATTTGAATATGTCAGTAACCCGTAGTATAAAAGTGAAAATGGGGGGGGTCAATGTAAATTGTCCGGTGGCAATTTTTATGAATTGTTCAGCACTCTAATGGCTTGGGGGTAGAAGCTGTTAAGGAGCCTTTTGGTCCTAGACTTGGTGCTCCGGGACCGCTTGCCGTGAGGTAGCAGAGAAAACAGTCTCTAACTTAACTATGTCATTTCTCATCTGCCACATCAATAGTACATTTAAGTGTTTCAAAATATCGAGGAATAACAGCCAAAAGCAATGTACAGATAGATATAAGATCTCAATTTGACCAGTTTCTCACAGCAGGAAAATATTGATGCAGCAACAGGGTGATCAAATTAAGATCCTACATCTATACATGCCTCCCATTCAAGCTTTTATGTGCCTTCCACGAAAACCAACAATACAGCAAAACAGCATGATAACTTTGGTCTTTTTGACTTCTAAAGGCTTGATGCAAGTCTTTATCTACCTTGTGCTTCAGAGTGGTACAGCTGAGCCTGGATAATGGTCCCTGTCTCCCTGAGTCCCTGGTCCCTGCATCCCTGAGTCACTGCATCCCTGGTCTCTGTCTCTCTGGTCCCGGTCTCTCTGGTCCCCATCTCCCTGGTCCCCATCTCCCTGGTCCCCGTCTCCCTGGTCCCCGTCTCCCTGGTCCCCGTCTCCCTGGTCCCCGTCTCCCTGGTCCCCGTCTCCCTGGTCCCCATCTCCCTGGTCCCCGTCTCTCTGATCCCCATCTCCCTGAGTCACTGCATCCCTGGTCCCCGTCTCCCTGGTCCCCATCTCCCTGGTCCCCATCTCCCTGGTCCCCGTCTCTCTGGTCCCCATCTCCCTGAGTCACTGCATCCCTGGTCCCCGTCTCCCTGGTCCCCATCTCCCTGGTCCCGGAGTCACTCAGCTAATGGCTGCTATCAGGCAGAAGAGAGAGCATTCAGCTCACGATTCAGACTGACACCTTCCTACTGTGGCTGCGTCCCAAAGGGCACCCTGACCCAACATCAGCATCTAATGTCAACCTCACCCTTCACCGTTGGCTACAGTGTGAGAGGCAGGTCATTGTGTGGGTGGGTCTGTTCAGTTCTTTTGTCACTGTGCCCCTTCTCCAACAGAGAGAATGAACTGGACTCTGGAGGCCGAAGGCCCTGGCTGCAACCTGCTGGGTGCTCAGCAGTTGTGAACTTGTGATGATTAATGAACCAACTTGTGCTGCCATTCAATTGCTGAACTTGCCTTTGTTGCTAGAAGAGCTCTGGCTGTGAGAGGGGGCAGAGAGAGAGAGACAGACAGACAGACAGACAGACAGACAGACAGACAGACAGACAGACAGACAGACAGACAGACAGACAGACAGACAGACAGACAGACAGACAGACAGACAGACAGACAGACAGACAGACAGACAGACAGAGGGGCAGAGAGAGGCAGACCCAGGCGAGGCCCAATGTTCTGACCGCTTTGTTCATTGACTTGAATAGGGGAACAGGTGTCAACTCCCTCCAGTTTTTTTTTGTACTGAATGACGGCAACTTCTTGACACTGAGGCTGGGTAATTGGGTAGCAGATTGACAGGGGTTTTGCCCCAATCAGACCTGTGTTCAAATAGTGTTTGTTTTCTTTCAAATGCTGTGAGGGTTTGATTGAGCCTGCCTGGAGATGCCAGATGGACGGGGTTTGCAGTTTGCTCTTTTGGGACTATTTTGTTAGTTACATTGTGCCAGGCAAGCTCAATCAAGCACAGCTAAAGTATTTGAAAGAAAACTAATACTATTTGAAGCCAGGTCTGTTGCCAATCCAAACCATTCACACACACACACACACACACACACACACACACACACACACACACACACACACACACACACACACACACACACACACACACACACACACACACACACACACACACACACACACACACACACACAGCTTTACATGGGATTATGAGAGTGTGTGACAGCTCTGTGAGAGTGCCTCTGTGTTTCCCACACTCCCCGGGGAGAACCCCACGCTCCTGGAGAAGGACTGTACTACCACGTGGCTGTGTACCCCACCAGACATGCCACCAGGGGTCTTTTCACAGTCCCCAGGTCCAGAATAAATTCAAGGAAACGTACAGTATTATACAGAGCCATGAGTGCATGGAACTCCATTCCATCCTATATAGCGCAAGTGAACCACAAACCTCAAAAAACAAATAAAGCAACACCTCACAGCACAACGCCTCTCCCCATGTGACCTACTGGTTGTGTGTATGTACTGACATGTGACCTACTGGTTGAGTGTATGTACTGACATGTGACCTACTGGTTGTGTGTATGTACTGACATGTGACCTACTGGTTGTGTGTATGTACTGACATGTGACCTACTGGTTGTGTGTATGTACTGACATGTGACCTACTGGTTGTGTGTATGTACTGACATGTGACCTACTGGTTGTGTGTATGTACTGACATGTGACCTACTGGTTGTGTGTATGTACTGACATGTGACCTACTGGTTGTGTGTATGTACTGACATGTGACCTACTGGTTGCGTGTATGTACTGACATGTGACCTACTGGTTGTGTGTATGTACTGACATGTGACCTACTGGTTGTGTGTATGTACTGACATGTGACCTACTGGTTGTGTGTATGTACTGACATGTGACCTACTGGTTGTGTGTATGTACTGACATGTGACCTACTGGTTGTGTGTATGTACTGACATGTGACCTACTGGTTGTGTGTATGTACTGACATGTGACCTACTGGTTGCGTGTATGTACTGACATGTGACCTACTGGTTGTGTGTATGTACTGACATGTGACCTACTGGTTGTGTGTATGTACTGGCATGTGACCTACTGGTTGTGTGTATGTACTGACATGTGACCTACTGGTTGTGTGTATGTACTGACATGTGACCTACTGGTTGTGTGTATGAACTGACATGTGACCTACTGGTTGAGTGTATGTACTGACATGTGACCTACTGGTTGTGTGTATGTACTGACATGTGACCTACTGGTTGTGTGTATGTACTGACATGTGACCTACTGGTTGTGTGTATGTACTGACATGTGACCTACTGGTTGTGTGTATGTACTGACATGTGACCTACTGGTTGCGTGTATGTACTGACATGTGACCTACTGGTTGTGTGTATGTACTGACATGTGACCTACTGGTTGTGTGTATGTACTGACATGTGACCTACTGGTTGTGTGTATGTACTGACATGTGACCTACTGGTTGTGTGTATGTACTGACATGTGACCTACTGGTTGTGTGTATGTACTGACATGTGACCTACTGGTTGCGTGTATGTACTGACATGTGACCTACTGGTTGTGTGTATGTACTGGCATGTGACCTACTGGTTGTGTGTATGTACTGACATGTGACCTACTGGTTGTGTGTATGTACTGACATGTGACCTACTGGTTGTGTGTATGTACTGACATGTGACCTACTGGTTGTGTGTATGTACTGACATGTGACCTACTGGTTGTGTGTATGAACTGACATGTGACCTACTGGTTGAGTGTATGTACTGACATGTGACCTACTGGTTGTGTGTATGTACTGACATGTGACCTACTGGTTGTGTGTATGTACTGACATGTGACCTACTGGTTGTGTGTATGTACTGACATGTGACCTACTGGTTGAGTGTATGTACTGACATGTGACCTACTGGTTGTGTGTATGTACTGACATGTGACCTACTGGTGAGTGTATGTACTGACATGTGACCTACTGGTTGTGTGTATGTACTGACATGTGACCTACTGGTTGTGTGTATGTACTGACATGTGACCTACTGGTTGTGTGTATGTACTGACATGTGACCTACTGGTTGTGTGTATGTACTGACATGTGACCTACTGGTTGCGTGTATGTACTGACATGTGACCTACTGGTTGAGTGTATGTACTGACATGTGACCTACTGGTTGTGTGTATGTACTGACATGTGACCTACTGGTTGTGTGTATGTACTGACATGTGACCTACTGGTTGTGTGTATGTACTGACATGTGACCTACTGGTTGTGTGTATGTACTGACATGTGACCTACTGGTTGTGTGTATGTACTGACATGTGACCTACTGGTTGTGTGTATGTACTGACATGTGACCTACTGGTTGTGTGTATGCATGTATGTTTTTAAAGGTATGTAAATTGTAGTCTTGTCTGTAATGTATTTTTCGTTCTGTGTCGGACCCCAGTTAGAATAGCTGTCCCCATTGGCGTGGGCTAATGGGAGATCCTAATCAATCAAATCAAACCACAACTCATGAACTCCACTGAACTGGTTGTCAATTAACATGGAAGAGCAAGCTGACCCACCCCCTCCATAAGCCTGCGCTGCACGTACTAGCTGTGTGTGTGTGTGTGTGGGGTGTATGTGTGTGTGTGTGTGTGCGAGCTCGCGTGTGCGTCTGTCATGTAATGATTTCTACAAAGTAAATAAACATGAGATAATCATGAAAGTTAACCATGTGAATTCCTGGTAGAAGAGATTTAGAGGTGAAGTCGCTCAGCCTGCTCAATCCTGGTCTGTCTTCTACTACGACTCTCCCTGTCAGCTAAAAACATTATTTGAAGACAACTAATGTTTTGTGGGAAGGAATAAACAAAACACCGTTTTAGGAAGTGGACAAACATGCTAATCTGAGACAGGAGATTAGAAGTCGTTATATTTTTAATGTCACTGTGTTACGTGTTCTGTGAGCCGTTTAAAAACTCTGGTCTGACACTTAACTACTGCTACTCCTAAACAGACCCCCTCTCTATACTAGACCCCTCTCTAAACCAGACCCCCTCTCTATAACAGACCCCCTCTCTATAACAGACCCCTCTCTAAACCAGACCCCCTCTCTATAACAGACCAGACCCAATCTCTATAACAGACCCCTCTCTATAGCATACCAGACCCAATCTCTATAACAGACCCCTCTCTATAGCATACCAGACCCAATCTCTATAACAGACCCCTCTCTATAGCATACCAGACCCAATCTCTATAACAGACCCCCTCTCTATAGCATACCAGACCCAATCTCTATAACAGACCCCTCTCTATAACATACCAGACCCCCTCTCTATAGCATACCAGACCCCCTCTCTATAGCATACCAGACCCAATCTCTATAACAGACCCCTCTCTATAGCATACCAGACCCAATCTCTATAACAGACCCCCTCTCTATAACATACCAGACCCAATCTCAATAACAGACCCCTCTCTATAACATACCAGACCCCCTCTCTATAGCATACCAGACCCAATCTCTTTAACAGACCCCTCTCTATAGCATACCAGACCCAATCTCTATAACAGACCCCTCTCTATAACATACCAGACCCCCTCTCTATAGCATACCAGACCCAATCTCTATAACAGACCCCCTCTCTATAGCATACCAGACCCAATCTCTATAACAGACCCCTCTCTATAGCATACCAGACCCCCTCTCTATAGCATACCAGACCCCCTCTCTATAGCATACCAGACCCAATCTCTATAACAGACCCCTCTCTATAGCATACCAGACCCAATCTCTATAACAGACCCCCTCTCTATAACATACCAGACCCAATCTCTATAACAGACCCCTCTCTATAACATACCAGACCCCCTCTCTATAGCATACCAGACCCAATCTCTTTAACAGACCCCTCTCTATAGCATACCAGACCCAATCTCTATAACAGACCCCTCTCTATAACATACCAGACCCCCTCTCTATAGCATACCAGACCCAATCTCTATAACAGACCCCTCTCTAAACCAGACCCCCTCTCTATAGCATACCAGACCCCCTCTCTATACCAGACCCAATCTCTATAACAGACCCAATCTTTATAACAGACCCCTCTCTATACCAGACCCCTCTCTATAGCATACCAGACCCAATCTCTATAACAGACCCCTCTCTATAGCATACCAGACCCAATCTCTATAACAGACCCCTCTCTATAGCATACCAGACCCAATCTCTATAGCATACCAGACCCCCTCTCTATAGCATACCAGACCCAATCTCTATAAC
Source organism: Salvelinus namaycush (assembly GCF_016432855.1). NCBI lineage: Eukaryota > Metazoa > Chordata > Actinopteri > Salmoniformes > Salmonidae > Salvelinus > Salvelinus namaycush. The sequence continues at coordinate 57,196,826 of NC_052313.1, forward strand.
AGACCCAATCTCTATAGCATACCAGACCCAATCTCTATAGCATACCAGACCCAATCTCTATAGCATACCAGACCCAATCTCTATAACAGACCCCCTCTCTATAGCATACCAGACCCAATCTCTATAGCATACCAGACCCAATCTCTATAGCATACCAGACCCAATCTCTATAGCATACCAGACCCAATCTCTATAACAGACCCCCTCTCTATAGCATACCAGACCCAATCTCTATAGCATACCAGACCCAATCTCTATAGCATACCAGACCCAATCTCTATAGCATACCCAATCTCTATAGCATACCAGACCCCAATCTCTATAGCATACCCAATCTCTATAGCATACCAGACCCAATCTCTATAGCATACCAGACCCAATCTCTATAGCATACCAGACCCAATCTCTATAGCATACCAGACCCAATCTCTATAGCATACCCAATCTCTATAGCATACCAGACCCAATCTCTATAACAGACCCAATCTCTATAACATACCAGACCCAATCTCTATAGCATACCAGACCCAATCTCTATAGCATACCCAATCTCTATAGCATACCAGACCCAATCTCTATAGCATACCAGACCCAATCTCTATAGCATACCAGACCCAATCTCTATAGCATACCCAATCTCTATAACAGACCCAATCTCTATAACATACCAGACCCAATCTCTATAGCATACCAGACCCAATCTCTATAGCATACCAGACCCAATCTCTATAGCATACCAGACCCAATCTCTATAACAGACCCAATCTCTATAGCATACCAGACCCAATCTCTAAACCAGACCCCCTCTCTATAACAGACCTCCTCTCTATAACAGACCCCCTCTCCCAGACCAGTCCCCCTCTCTATAATAGACACCCTCTCTATAACAGACCCCTCTCTATAACAGACCCCTCTCTAAACCAGACCCCCTCTCTATAACAGACCCCCTCTCTAAACCAGACCCCCTCTCTCCTACCAGGCCTCTCTCTAAACCAGACCCCTCTCTATAACATACCCCCTCTCTAAGCCAGACCCGCTCTCTACCAGACCCTCTCTTTATACCAGACCCACTCTCTATAATAGACCCCCTCTCTATAACATACCTCTCTCTATAACATACCCCCTCTCTAAGCCAGACCCGCTCTCTACCAGACCCTCTCTTTATACCAGACCCACTCTCTATAATAGACCCCCTCTCTATAACAGACCTCTCTCTATAACATACCCCCTCTCTATACCAAAACCCCTCTCTATAACAGACCCCCTCTCTATACCATAGCCCTCTCTATACCATACCCTCTCTCTATAACAGACCCCCTCTCTAAACCAGACCCCCTCTCTATAACAGACCCCCTCTCTAAACCAGACCCCCTCTCTATAACAGACCCCTCTCTATAACAGAACCCCTCTCTATAACAGAACCCCTCTCTATAACAGAACCCCTCTCCCTACCAGACCCCCTCTCCATACCAGACGCCCTCTCTATACCAGACGCCCTCTCTATACCAGACCCCTCTCTATAACAGACCCTTTCTCTATAACAGACCCTTCTCTTAACCAGACACCCTCTCTATAACAGACTCCCTCTCTATAGCAGACCCCCTCTCCATAATGCAGATACATTCTCCATAAAGCCTACATACATCCAACCTAGGCCCTGTTCAGTGGGGAAGAAAATGTTAGTGAAATGACAAGAAATGATCTGAACTCCTCCAATAACAACACATATTTTTCGCTTTCAACTGCAAAACGTTTTGCTATGCTGGTTCCCACTGAACGCAACCTAGTATTATTGGAGCCAAGTGGGCCATTCAGAAACATTGTGGGATGGTTCGTTTCTCACAGTTCAGTCAGGCATGTTAACCATCACATCATTTAACCATAGGAAGGAATCTTTCACCCACATGATCTTTAACCTAGCCACTAACTATAACCACTTAGCCGTTCTTTAGAACAACAAATCATGTTTTCCCTTTCCTTCCCTCCAGGCCTCCACCTACATAAATCATTCCAGACATAAATCATTCCAGACATAAATCCTTCCAGACATAAATCATTCCAGACATAAATCATTCCATAGATATATAATTCCATAGATAAATCATTCCAGACCTAAATAATTCCATTGATATATCATTCCAGACATAAATCATTCCAGACATGAATAATTCCATTGATATATCATTCCAGACATAAATCATTCCATAGATATTTCATTCCATACATAAATCATTCCAGACATGAATAATTCCATTGATATATCATTCCAGACATAAATCATTCCATAGATATATCATTCCAGACATAAATCATTCCATAGATATATCATTCCAGACATAAATCATTCCAGACATGAATAATTCCATTGATATATCATTCCAGACATAAATCATTCCATACATAAATCATTCCATACATAAATCATTCCATACATAAATCATTCCATAGATAAATCATTCCATAGATATATCATTCCATACATAAATAATTCCATACATAAATCATTCCATACATAAATCATTCCATACATAAATCATTCCATACATAAATCATTCCATAGATATATCATTCCATACATAAATCATTCCATACATAAATCATTCCATAGATATATCATTCCATAGATATATCATTCCATAGATATATCATTCCATAGATATATCATTCCATAGATAAATCATTCCATATATAAATCATTGCATACATAAATCATTCCATACATAAATCATTCCATACATAAATCATTCCACAGATAAATCATTCCATACATAAATCATTCCATACATAAATCATTCCATACATAAATCATTCCACAGATAAATCATTCCATACATAAATCATTCCATACATAAATCATTCCATAGATATATCATTCCAGACATAAATCATTCCATAGATAAATCATTCCATAGATATATAATTCCATAGATATATAATTCCATAGATATATCATTCCATAAATATATAATTCGATGCTTAATATGAAGTTTATCTGTGGAAGTTGTATAACGCTGAAATCTCTCTCTCACTATCCATCCATTGTAATGGAATCATATTCACAGAGTATACACATGGTAGCAAAACGGACATTGTGGACACGTTCCTCTGCCCAGGTGTTGTTGATACTTGCCAGAGCTTACAACACCTGGATAGGTATTTTACCTATCAGCTAACCATCATATGTTATTGCAATCTGGTGCCCTACGGCATAGTCGATGACGTGGCACGCACCCATTGGGTTTGGGGAAAAGGCGTTCGGTCACGGCTCAACCCTGCAATCAGGAAACAGCCATTGTAGCCGAACCCTGATCGATCTATAGAACTGCCAGGTTGTTGACTGAACGGAGTGGTGTGAGTTTCTAAAACTAATGCAGATCGATGACATGTCAATGAAGCGTCGCAATTTCCTAATTCAGATGTCTTTCCTCTGTTTTCTCTTCAGTAGAGAGAATACAATGAGAGCGTTCTCACACTGACCCTTCAGGTGACCGTGAGGTCCCTGTGTTGGACACTACACTTAACACGTGTTCATGCTCAGTCACATTACCAGATTTATAAAATGACACAAACATTCCTGACTTTGATATACTGACCCCCTATGTCCATGTGGTCCTGTCTAGATGTTTTATAAGGACTCCCTATGTCCATGTGGTCCTGTCTAGATGTTTTATAGGGCCTCCCTCCCTATGTCTATGTGGTCCTGTCTTGATGTTTTATAAGGACTCCCTCCCTATGTCTATGTGGTCCTGTCTTGATGTTTTATAGGGACTCCCTATGTCTATGTGGTCCTGTCTTGATGTTTTATAAGGACTCCCTATGTCTATGTGGTCCTGTCTTGATGTTTTATAGGGACTCCCTATGTCTATGTGGTCCTGTCTTGATGTTTTTGCTTACTGTCTATATTATAATATTATCTATATCTATAATATATTTAATATATTCTGTATTAGAGCACAATAAGAAAAGGGAAACTCAACACGTGTTCATGCTCAGTCACATTACCAGATTTATAAAATGACACAAACGTTCCTGACTTTGATATACTGACCCCCTATGTCTATGTGGTCCTGTCTAGATGTTTTATAAGGACTCCCTATGTCTATGTGGTCCTGTCTAGATGTTTTATAGGGACTCCCTATGTCTATGTGGTCCTGTCTTGATGTTTTATAGGGACTCCCTATGTCTATGTGGTCCTGTCTTGATGTTTTATAAGGACTCCCTATGTCTATGTGGTCCTGTCTAGATGTTTTATAGGGACTCCCTATGTCTATGTGGTCCTGTCTAGATGTTTTATAGGGACTCCCTATGTCTATGTGGTCCTGTCTAGATGTTTTATAAGGACTCCCTATGTCTATGTGGTCCTGTCTTGATGTTTTATAAGGACTCCCTATGTCTATGTGGTCCTGTCTAGATGTTTTATAGGGACTCCCTATGTCTATGTGGTCCTGTCTTGATGTTTTATAGGGACTCCCTATGTCTATGTGGTCCTGTCTAGATGTTTGATAAGGACTCCCTATGTCTATGTGGTCCTGTCTAGATGTTTGATAAGGACTCCCTATGTCTATGTGGTCCTGTCTAGATGTTTTATAGGGACTCCCTATGTCTATGTGGTCCTGTCTTGATGTTTTATAGGGACCCTATGTCTATGTGGTCCTGTCTAGGTGTTTTATAAGGACTCCCTCCCTATGTCTATGTGGTCCTGTCTATATGTTTTATAGGGACTCCCTATGTCTATGTGGTCCTGTCTTGATGTTTTATAGGGACTCCCTATGTCTATGTGGTCCTGTCTAGATGTTTTATAGGGACTCCCTATGTCTATGTGGTCCTGTCTAGGTGTTTTATAAGGACTCCCCCCCTATGTCTATGTGGTCCTGTCTAGATGTTTTATAGGGACTCCCTATGTCTATGTGGTCCTGTCTTGATGTTTTATAGGGACTCCCTATGTCTATGTGGTCCTGTCTAGATGTTTGATAAGGACTCCCTATGTCTATGTGGTCCTGTCTAGATGTTTTATAGGGACTCCCTATGTCTATGTGGTCCTGTCTTGATGTTTTATAGGGACCCTATGTCTATGTGGTCCTGTCTAGGTGTTTTATAAGGACTCCCTCCCTATGTCTATGTGGTCCTGTCTATATGTTTTATAGGGACTCCCTATGTCTATGTGGTCCTGTCTTGATGTTTTATAGGGACTCCCTATGTCTATGTGGTCCTGTCTAGATGTTTTATAGGGACTCCCTATGTCTATGTGGTCCTGTCTAGGTGTTTTATAAGGACTCCCCCCCTATGTCTATGTGGTCCTGTCTAGATGTTTTATAGGGACTCCCTATGTCTATGTGGTCCTGTCTTGATGTTTTATAGGGACTCCCTATGTCTATGTGGTCCTGTCTTGATGTTTTATAAGGACTCCCTATGTCTATGTGGTCCTGTCTAGATGTTTTATAGGGACTCCCTATGTCTATGTGGTCCTGTCTAGATGTTTTATAGGGACTCCCTATGTCTATGTGGTCCTGTCTAGATGTTTTATAAGGACTCCCTATGTCTATGTGGTCCTGTCTTGATGTTTTATAAGGACTCCCTATGTCTATGTGGTCCTGTCTAGATGTTTTATAGGGACTCCCTATGTCTATGTGGTCCTGTCTTGATGTTTTATAGGGACTCCCTATGTCTATGTGGTCCTGTCTAGATGTTTGATAAGGACTCCCTATGTCTATGTGGTCCTGTCTAGATGTTTGATAAGGACTCCCTATGTCTATGTGGTCCTGTCTAGGTGTTTTATAAGGACTCCCTCCCTATGTCTATGTGGTCCTGTCTATATGTTTTATAGGGACTCCCTATGTCTATGTGGTCCTGTCTTGATGTTTTATAGGGACTCCCTATGTCTATGTGGTCCTGTCTAGATGTTTTATAGGGACTCCCTATGTCTATGTGGTCCTGTCTAGGTGTTTTATAAGGACTCCCCCCCTATGTCTATGTGGTCCTGTCTAGATGTTTTATAGGGACTCCCTATGTCTATGTGGTCCTGTCTTGATGTTTTATAGGGACTCCCTATGTCTATGTGGTCCTGTCTATATGTTTGATAAGGACTCCCTATGTCTATGTGGTCCTGTCTAGATGTTTTATAGGGACTCCCTATGTCTATGTGGTCCTGTCTTGATGTTTTATAGGGACCCTATGTCTATGTGGTCCTGTCTAGGTGTTTTATAAGGACTCCCTCCCTATGTCTATGTGGTCCTGTCTATATGTTTTATAGGGACTCCCTATGTCTATGTGGTCCTGTCTTGATGTTTTATAGGGACTCCCTATGTCTATGTGGTCCTGTCTAGATGTTTTATAGGGACTCCCTATGTCTATGTGGTCCTGTCTAGGTGTTTTATAAGGACTCCCCCCCTATGTCTATGTGGTCCTGTCTAGATGTTTTATAGGGACTCCCTATGTCTATGTGGTCCTGTCTTGATGTTTTATAGGGACTCCCTATGTCTATGTGGTCCTGTCTTGATGTTTTATAGGGACTCCCTATGTCTATGTGGTCCTGTCTAGATGTTTTATAAGGACTCCTTATGTCCATGTGGTCCTGTCTAGATGTTTTATAAGGACTCCCTATGTCTATGTGGTCCTGTCTTGATGTTTTATAAGGACTCCCTCCCTATGTCTATGTGGTCCTGTCTAGATGTTCTATAGGGACTCCCTATGTCTATGTGGTCCTGTCTAGATGTTTTATAAGGACTCCCTCCCTATGTCTATGTGGTCCTGTCTAGATGTTTTATAAGGACTCCCTATGTCTATGTGGTCCTGTCTTGATGTTTTATAGGGACTCCCTATGTCTATGTGGTCCTGTCTTGATGTTTTTGCTTACTGTCTATATTATAATATTATCTATATCTATAATATATTTAATATATTCTGTATTAGAGCACAATAAGTTAAGGGGAAACTTATTTGCTTCCTAATTTAGGAGCCACTCCTCCTCTCTGGGAAGAATTGGACTCCTTCCAAACATGGTTAAAAGGAATGGGCAGGACCCCACTGGCCCCGTAACCCCCAAATTCCACCCGGAACAAAGAGGGTCGCAAAACAACAGCCCTCCTCCTAAACACATCGCTCTAAAATGAACTTCTGGGCTTCCTCAACCCTTACTGCCCAACTAGGCTGCTGTATGGGGCTGTATTATTAGGCTACAGCTAACTAATAAAACCCATACCCTCAGAGTCTGAACAGGGGTGTCCTACATTTTGTTAGGTCAACTCAAATGTGACTATTTATATTTCCTCAACGCCAAGAAATGTCTGAGGCGGTGTGATGTTTTTTTTTTTTTTTTCCCCTCCAAGGTCCTTCCTCCTCATGTGAAAGGCTCCTCTGTTAGACTTGCCAAGTATCTGCCAATGGTGGCTCTCTTTTACAAGTGAATGGACTCAGTTTAGCCACAGTTAAAAGACACACTAACATGCCATGGCCGGACCACAATGGCTGCGTGGGTCATTTGCCAAAGCTAATGATGCTACTTTGGCTGGACTAGCCTAGGAGACTACGGAGGGAGATAACCGAATGATAAACAGGACTAGACTGGGGAGAGATAACAGAATGATAAACAGGGCTAGACTAGGGGATGAGAAAACAGAATGATAAACAGGACTGGGGAGAGATAACAGAATGATAAAACGGACTAGATCAGGGGGTAGATAACAGAATTATAAACAGGACTGAACTAGGGGGAGATAACAGAATGGTAAACAGGACTAGGAGGCTAGAGGGAGATAACATAATGATAAACAGGACTAGACTAAGTGGGAGATAACATAATGATAAACAGGACTAGAATGCTCGGGGAGAAGATAACATGATGATAAACAGGACTAGACTGGGGGGATATAGCAGAATGATAAACTGGACTATGAGACTAGGGGGGAGATAACATAATGATAATCAGGACTAGACTAGGAGGGGAGATAACATAATGATAAATGAGACTATGGGAAGATAACAGAATGATCACAGGACTAGTGGGGGGGGAGATAACGGAATGATAAACAGGACTTGACTAGGTGGGAGATAACAGAATGATAAACAAAACTAGACTAGGAGGAGATAGCAGAATGATAAACAGGACTAGGAGGCTGGGGGGAGATAACAGAATGATAAACAGGACCACAGCTGCACTGCTCTCTCCCTCCCTCTTATCTGCATATCTGCATATCTTTCTTCTGCTTCAAATCACATGAAGGAAACATTTGAATAAACTGGCTAAGAAATATGTGATGCAACATGGATTAGACACGTACGCACATAGAACATTACAAAGATATAACAAAGTGACAAAGGAAGGTTTAAAAATAAACACTTGGAGAGATGATAACGAAAGGTTTTGACAGTAGAGCAGTGTAGTTGGTCAAATCAGAGAACCCTTGTGTTAACGACTCTCAGCAGAGTACTGGAGGCTACAGCCCAGTGAGCAAAAAAACAAAGACATTTATTTTATTTTTTATTTTTTATTTTAAATTTTCTCCCCTTTTCTCCCCAATTTTCGTGGTATCCAATCGCTAGTAATTACTATCTTGTCTCATCGCTACAACTCCCGTACGGGCTCGGGAGAGACGAAGGTCGAAAGCCATGCGTCCTCCGAAGCACAACCCAACCAAGCCGCACTGCTTCTTTAACACAGCGCGCCTCCAACCCGGAAGCCAGCCGCACCAATGTGTCGGAGGAAACACCGTGCACCTGGCCCCCTTGGTTAGCGCGCACTGCGCCCGGCCCGCCACAGGAGTCGCTGGAGCGCGATGAGACAAGGATATCCCTACCGGCCAAACCCACCCTAACCCGGACGACGCTAGCCCAATTGTGCGTCGCCCCACGGACCTCCCGGTCGCGGCCGGCTGCGACAGAGCCTGGGCGCGAACCCAGAGACTCTGGTGGCGCAGTTAGCACTGCGATGCAGTGCCCTAGACCACTGCGCCACCCGGGAGGCCCAAAGACATTTATTTTTAACATATTTTCAACCAAAAATATGTTTTTCAACGTCTTTTGCTCATAGTGAGAGTATTACAACGATTAAGTCATTACATCACACCCTGCAACTACAGTTTGTCAAACTAGGAGTACAACAGAGGATCAAATCAGCACATGTTTTGATTATCAGTGTTCGTGCCTGGAAGAGCATTTCATATTGTTTATCTATCCAGCATGGCTGCTGCAACAGTAAAGCTTTATTTGTGCCCATCATTTCTAACAAAAATGAATTGTATTATAATGCATTGCATTATCATGTTTAATAATACACGGATGAGAATAACATCTTCTGAATAAAAAGCTTCTAACGGATATAGCAAGTGCAACGTGTGACCCTTTGCCTTAATATGCGCACTTACAGCAGCTGTAAACAACACAGACATTAGCCATGGATCCACCCAGTGCCCACCTCCTCCTCCCCTCCCCATTCCAGCACACATGCTTCAGTCAGACAGACAGGAGAACAAAGGGCATCGTTCACACAGTAGGAGAGAGCCTTGGGGTGACAGCACAGAAGGGATACTGATCAAAACGGTTACACTGACAGACAACAGTGTGTCCAATAACATCCGGTTTGTAGACGCAAGAGAGAGGGGGGGTGTTTGTTTCTGGCTGGGGGGGGGGGGGGGGGCAGTGATATGGGAGTGATGTTCATCAGGGTTGGGGTCAGTTCCATTTTCTCTGAAAAATATCTCTCACTGAAAAGCCATAATTTAACTGAATACATCCTAAACTTCTTAAATTAATTGAAATTTGAAATGGAATTGACCCCAACCCTGATGACCATGTGTCCACCACTGATAGGGGGAGGGGAAAAAACAGACAAACCAGGTCACATGGACAGTCCTTCACTGGCCAATGAGGGAGGGGGAAGCAGCACAGCATCACCAGACACTCATTCCGAGAGGGAAAGACTGGCACCTACATTAAAGAGCAGCAGTAAAATAACAATAGCGAGACTATATACAGGGGTACTGGTACAGAGTCAACGTGGAGACTATATACAGGGGGGTACCGGTACAGAGTCAACGTGGAGACTATATACAGGGGGGTACCGGTACAGAGTCAACGTGGAGACTATATACAGGGGGGTACCGGTACAGAGTCAACGTGGAGACTATATACAGGGGGGTACCGGTACAGAGTCAACGTGGAGACTATATACAGGGGGGTACCGGTACAGAGTCAACGTGGAGACTATATACAGGGGGTACCGGTACAGAGTCAACGTGGAGACTATATACAGGGGGGTACCGGTACAGAGTCAACGTGGAGACTATATACAGGGGGTACCGGTACAGAGTCAACGTGGAGACTATATACAGGGGGGTACCGGTACAGAGTCAACGTGGAGACTATATACAGGGGGGTACCGGTACAGAGTCAACGTGGAGACTATATACAGGGGTACTGGTACAGAGTCAACGTGGAGACTATATACAGGGGGGTACCGGTACAGAGTCAACGTGGAGACTATATACAGGGGGTACCGGTACAGAGTCAACGTGGAGACTATATACAGGGGGGTACCGGTACAGAGTCAACGTGGAGACTATATACAGGGGGGTACCGGTACAGAGTCAACGTGGAGACTATATACAGGGGTACTGGTACAGAGTCAACGTGGAGACTATATACAGGGGGGTACCGGTACAGAGTCAACGTGGAGACTATATACAGGGGGGGTACCGGTACAGAGTCAACGTGGAGACTATATACAGGGGGGGTACCGGTACAGAGTCAACGTGGAGACTATATACAGGGGGGTACCGGTACAGAGTCAACGTGGAGACTATATACAGGGGGGTACCGGTACAGAGTCAACGTGGAGAATATATACAGGGGGGTACCGGTACAGAGTCAACGTGGAGACTATATACAGGGGGGTACCGGTACAGAGTCAACGTGGAGACTATATACAGGGGGGTACCGGTACAGAGTCAACGTGGAGACTATATACAGGGGGGTACCGGTACAGAGTCAACGTGGAGACTATATACAGGGGGTACCGGTACAGAGTCAACGTGGAGACTATATACAGGGGGGTACCGGTACAGAGTCAACGTGGAGACTATATACAGGGGGGTACCGGTACAGAGTCAACGTGGAGACTATATACAGGGGTACTGGTACAGAGTCAACGTGGAGACTATATACAGGGGGGTACCGGTACAGAGTCAACGTGGAGACTATATACAGGGGGGTACCGGTACAGAGTCAACGTGGAGACTATATACAGGGGGGTACCGGTACAGAGTCAACGTGGAGACTATATACAGGGGGTACCGGTACAGAGTCAACGTGCGGGGGTTAGTCGAGGTAATTGAGGTAATATGTACATGTAGGTGGGGGGCAATGCAAATAGTCTGGGTAGCCATTTGATTAGATGTTCAAATAAACCAGAGCATATTTTCATGTTTCAACCCTCCAGAAACCTTGGAGGGGGAGAGAGTGAGAAAGAGAGACAGAAAGAGAGACAGAGCGAGAAACATTGTAACTCATCAGCACACAAACCGGCTAGCCGCTCCCTCCACCATAAAGGGGGAGTTGGGATTAGGGGTGGGAAGGGGTGATGTTGTGAGCGGAAAAGCATTCCTCGCTTGTGAAAAACAAACCGTTAACTTTCTCAATGGAGTGGGGGCGTGAGTGTGTGCAGAGAAAGAGACGGGAGGGATGGAGGGAGGGGGGCATGGGGCTGCCCAACTGTGCCCATTCTGAGCCAGACAGAGAGGTTGGGGGGAGGAGGATGGGAGAGGAGGAGGAGGAGGAGAGGAGGGGGATGGGGAAGGGAGGAGGAGGGGACTGTTTATTCACTGGACCATTTATATAGTACTTCCTGTCTCTCTACAGTGCCTTCGGAAAGTATTCAGACCCCTTGACTTTTTCACATTTTGTTACGTTACAGCCGTATTCTAAAATGTATTAAAGATTTTTTCCCCCTCATCAATCTAGGGGTTATACCCCATAATGTCCAAGCAAAAACAGGTTTTAGAATTTTTTGCTGATTTATTACAAATAAAAAACTTAAATATGACATTTACATAACTATTCAGACCCTTTAGTCAGTACTTTGTTGAAGCACCTTTGACAGCGATTACAGCCTTGAGTCTTTTTGGGTATGACGTTACAAGCTTGGCACACCTGTATTTGGGGAGTTTCTCCCATTCTTCTCTGCAGATCATCTCAAGCTCTGTCAGGTTGGATGGGGAGCATTGGTGCACAGCTATTTTCAGGTCTCTCCAGAGATTTTCGATCGGGTTCAAGTCCGGGCTATGGCTGGGCCACTCTAGGACATTCAGAGACTTGTCCCGAAACCACTCCTGCATTGTCTTGGCTGTGTGCTTAGGTTCGTTGTCCAGTTGGAAGGTGAACTGTCGCCACAGTCTGAAGTCCTGAGCAGGTTTTCATCAAGTATCTCTCTGTACTTTGCTCCGTTCTTTGCCTCGATCCTGACTAGTCTCCCAGTCACTACCGCTGAAAAACAACCCCACAGCATGATGCTGCCACCACCACGCTTCACCGTAGGGATGGTGCCAGGTTTCCTCCAGACGTGACGCTTGGCATTCAGGCTAAAGAGTTCAATCTTGGTTTCATCAGATCATAGAATCTTGTTTCTCATGATCTAAGAGTCTTTAGGTGCCTTTTGGCAAACTCCAAGCGGGCTGTCATGTGCGTTTTTACTGAGGAGTGGCTTCCGTCTGGCCACTCTACCATAAAGGCCTTACTGGTGGAGTGCTGCAGAGATGGTTGTCCTCCTGGAAGGTTCTCCCATCTTCACAGAGGAACTCTAAAGCTCTGTCAGAGTGAGCATTGGGTTCTTGACCACCTCCCTGACCAAGGCCCTTCTCCCCTGATTGCTCAGTTTGGCCGGGTGGCCAGCTCAAGGAAGAGTCTTAGTGGTTCCAAACTTCTTCCATTTAATTATGATGGAAGCCACTTTGTTCTTGGGGATCTTCAATGCTGCAGACATTTGTTGGTACCCTTCCCCAGATCTGTGCCTCGACACAATCCTGTCTCTGAGCTCTACGGACAATTCCTCCGACCTTATGGCTTGGTTTTTGCTCTGACATGCACTGTCAACTATGGGACCTTATATAAACAGGTGTGTGCCTTTCCAAATCATGTCCAATCAATTGAATTTACCACAGGTGGACTCCAATCAAGTTGTAGAAACACCTCAAAGATGATCAATGGAAAAGGGATGCACCTGAGCTCTTTTTCGTGTCTTTAGTTAATCAGTTTTAGAATAAGGCTGTAACTTAACAAAACGTGGAAAAAGTGAAGGGGTCTGAATACTTTCCCAAGGCCCTGTATGACAGGAAGTCAGGTTTACACAGTCACTACTGCTATAGCAGTGACATCACACCTTAGTAAGGGCTGTTCTCTGACAACTGTCTATCTGTCTGTCTGTCACTGTCTGTCGGTCTGTACTCACTTACCACTGCTGCCTTCTCCCTACCACTTGAAATGAAATGTAAAGAAATGGGAACTAAACTGTCAACCATAGGGCTGCTGGTCAGATCCCAGGTACATTTTCTGCCGCTGTACCCTTGAGCAAGGGACTTAACCCCAGAACTGATCTTGTGTCTCTCAGTGTGTGTGTGTCTGGGGGGAGTTGGGAAAGGCAGAAGATTAATTCCCATCACACAATGGACAGTAAAGTATCTATCGGTACTGCTCAGCCCAGGAGTGGCAATAACACAGCAGGTATATACAGTACATACACTGATTATACTGCTCTCCTGCGTTGGGAGAGTACTGTGTGTTGTCCACTGACAGACTGAACACGAGCTCTGTTCCCACCTTTTGAATTGGCTGGACAACACAATCCAACACAATCCAAATCCTGTGAAACACCCCCAGACTGTAACACCACACAGTAAGCACACTATGCAGCTCATACCATAAGGGCACAAGGCGAGACCCAGATGCAGACACAGGAGCCAGATGGTTAGAATCTTTGTAGTTTATTTATAATCCAAAAAGGAGTAGGCAGGAGAATGGTCGTGGACAGGCAAGGCAAAAGGTCAAAACCAGATTCTGAGTCCAAGAGGTAAAGAGTGGCTGACAGGCTCGATGTCAGGCCAGGCAGAAGGGTCAGGCAGGCTCGATGTCAGGGCAGGCAGAAGGGTCAGGCAGGCTCGATGTCAGGGCAGGCAGAAAGGTCAGACAGGCTCGATGTCAGGGCAGGCAGAAGGGTCAGACAGGCTCGATGTCAGGGCAGGCAAAAGGGTCAGACAGGCTCGATGTCAGGGCAGGCAGAAGGGTCAGGCAGGCTCGATGTCAGGGCAGGCAGAAGGGTCAGGCAGGCTCGATGTCAGGCCAGGCAGAAGGGTCAGGCAGGCTCGATGTCAGGCCAGGCAGAAGGGTCAGGCAGGCTCGATGTCAGGGCAGGCAGAAAGGTCAGGCAGGCTCGATGTCAGGGCAGGCAAAAGGGTCAGACAGGCTCGATGTCAGGGCAGGCAGAAGGGTCAGACAGGCTCGATGTCAGGGCAGGCAGAAAGGTCAGACAGGCTCGATGTCAGGGCAGGCAAAAGGGTCAGGCAGGCTCGATGTCAGGGCAGGCAGAAGGGTCAGGCAGGCTCAATGTCAGGGCAGACAGAAGGGTCAGGCAGGCTCGATGTCAGGGCAGGCAGAAGAGTCAGGCAGGCTCGATGTCAGGGCAGGCAGAAAGGTCAGGCAGGCTCGATGTCAGGGCAGGCAGAAAGGTCAGACAGGCTCGATGTCAGGGCAGGCAGAAAGGTCAGACAGGCTCGATGTCAGGGCAGGCAAAAGGGTCAGGCAGGCTCGATGTCAGGGCAGGCAGAAGGGTCAGGCAGGCTCGATGTCAGGGCAGGCAGAAGGGTCAGGCAGGCTCGATGTCAGGGCAGGCAAAAGGGTCAGGCAGGCTCGATGTCAGGGCAGGCAGAAGAGTCAGGCAGGCTCGATGTCAGGGCAGGCAGAAAGGTCAGACAGGCTCGATGTCAGGCCAGGCAGAAGGGTCAGGCAGGCTCGATGTCAGGCCAGGCAGAAGGGTCAGGCAGGCTCGATGTCAGGGCAGGCAGAAAGGTCAGGCAGGCTCGATGTCAGGGCAGGCAAAAGGGTCAGACAGGCTCGATGTCAGGGCAGGCAGAAGGGTCAGACAGGCTCGATGTCAGGGCAGGCAGAAAGGTCAGACAGGCTCGATGTCAGGGCAGGCAAAAGGGTCAGGCAGGCTCGATGTCAGGGCAGGCAGAAGGGTCAGGCAGGCTCAATGTCAGGGCAGACAGAAGGGTCAGGCAGGCTCGATGTCAGGGCAGGCAGAAGAGTCAGGCAGGCTCGATGTCAGGGCAGGCAGAAAGGTCAGGCAGGCTCGATGTCAGGGCAGGCAGAAAGGTCAGACAGGCTCGATGTCAGGGCAGGCAGAAAGGTCAGACAGGCTCGATGTCAGGGCAGGCAAAAGGGTCAGGCAGGCTCGATGTCAGGGCAGGCAGAAGGGTCAGGCAGGCTCGATGTCAGGGCAGGCAGAAGGGTCAGGCAGGCTCGATGTCAGGGCAGGCAAAAGGGTCAGGCAGGCTCGATGTCAGGGCAGGCAGAAGAGTCAGGCAGGCTCGATGTCAGGGCAGGCAGAAAGGTCAGGCAGGCTCGATGTCAGGGCAGGCAGAAGGGTCAGACAGGCGGGTACGGAGTCCAGAAAAAAGGGTCAAAACCGGGAAGACTAGAAAAAGAGAATAGAAAAAAGGAGCACGGGAAACCACGCTGGTTGACTTGAAAACATACAAGACGAACTGGCACAGAGAGACAGGAAACACTGGGATAAATACACTGGGGAAAATAAGCGACACCTGGAGGTGGTGAAGACAATCACAAGAACAGGTGAAACAGATCAGGGCGTGACACATACACTGAGGCAACAAGCAAGTGACCAAGTAGCCTGGTGGAACGTGGTGTGTGTGTGTGTGTGTGTGTGTGTGTGTGTGTGTGTGTGTGTGTGTGTGTGTGTGTGTGTGTGTGTGTGTGTGTGCGTGCGTGCGTGCGTGTGTGCGTGTGTGTGTGTGTGTGTGTGTGTGTGTGTGTGTGTGTGTGTGTGTGTGTGTGTGTGTGTGTTTGACTGCTCCATACTCTCTCTGGATTTTCTCAGAAACTGTTCAGAGTTCAAGGAAGATGGGGAAATGGTTAAGGTTGAGTTTGAAGATTCAGGCCTGCGTTTTCTCATTTCTAAATGAACACATTGTGAAAAACTAATTAAATGAGCAGGAGTAACAGGAGCGTTGGTCTAGTGTTAATTACAGTAAGCTCAATTAGCATGCGCTGCAGGGCATTCTGCTGAGGGGATAATACACCAAAGTAGCAAGCGAGTGTGTGTGTGTGTGTGTGTGTGTGTGTGTGTGTGTGTGTGTGTGTGTGTGTGTGTGTGTGTGTGTGTGTGTGTGTGTGTGTGTGTGTGTGTGTGTGTGTGTGTGTGTGTGTGTGTGTGTGTGTACATGACTAAGCCACTCATTATCTACACAGCAGGATGGTGATAGGGAATAGCAACTGATCCAGATCCCCAATTAATACTGTTCAGACATTATCTATATAATGTACTGGGCAAATAGGCAGATAAGAAAACATCAGCCAATTTCCAGGATAACAAATATCCGGCCACATCAGATCAGCGTTTCCAACCAAGTCAATCAGTTAACAATCTCATATGCCTAGTTAAATACAGTTTAAATAAAAAATAAATACAACAGTCTGATATAGGGTAGTTTATCTCGCTGTAACAACACAAGTAGTCCTGCATGCGTGTCTGGTGAGAAGAGGGTTACATCAGATTACAACAGCTCCCTATATGTCTGGTGAGAAGAGGGTTACATCAGATTACAACAGCTCCCTATATGTCTGGTGAGAAGAGGATTACAACAGCTCCCTATATGTCTGGTGAGAAGAGGATTACAACAGCTCCCTATATGTCTGGTGAGAAGAGGGTTACAGCAGATTACAACAGCTCCCTATATGTCTGGTGAGAAGAGGGTTACATCAGATTACAACAGCTCCCTATATGTCTGGTGAGAAGAGGGTTACATCAGATTACAACAGCTCCCTATATGTCTGGTGAGAAGAGGGTTACAGCAGATTACAACAGCTCCCTATATGTCTGGTGAGAAGAGGGTTACATCAGATTACAACAGCTCCCTATATGTCTGGTGAGAAGAGGGTTACATCAGATTACAACAGCTCCCTATATGTCTGGTGAGAAGAGGGTTACAGCAGATTACAACAGCTCCCTATATGTCTGGTGAGAAGAGGGTTACATCAGATTACAACAGCTCCCTATATGTCTGGTGAGAAGAGGATTACATCAGATTACAACAGCTCCCTATATGTCTGGTGAGAAGAGGGTTACAGCAGATTACAACAGCTCCCTATATGTCTGGTGAGAAGAGGGTTACATCAGATTACAACAGCTCCCTATACGTCTGGTGAGAAGAGGATTACATCAGATTACAACAGCTCCCTATATGTCTGGTGAGAAGAGGATTACATCAGATTACAACACCTCCCTATATGTCTGAGCTACAGGCCAGAGACATCTGGTTGATCAGTATTGTTTTTCCTACCCCCCCCCCCCCCCCCCCTCCAGTCTCCTCTGGTAGGGGAACCTCCCAGCCCCCCTCCAGTCTCCTCTGGTAAAGGAACCTCCCAATCTCCCACCTAGCCCCCCTCCAGTCTCCTCTGGTAGGGGAACCTCCCAGCCCCCCACCTAGCCCCCCTCCAGTCTCCTCTGGTAGGGGAACCTCCCAGCCCCCCACCTAGCCCCCCTCCAGTCTCCTCTGGTAGGGGAACCTCCCAGCCCCCCACCTAGCCCCCCTCCAGTCTCCTCTGGTAGGGGAACCTCCCAGCCCCCCACCTAGCCCCCCTCCAGTCTCCTCTGGTAGGGGAACCTCCCAGCCCCCCACCTAGCCCCCCTCCAGTCTCCTCTGGTAGGGGACTGCATGCTTCACAGTAGGGTGCAGTCTGATGGCTAAAGATTTGCTGGTGTACTCATGTGTGACCAAGTGTGCGTGTGTGTGAGTGTGTTTGTCTGTGTGTGTGTGTGTGTGTGTGTGTGAGGATTTACAGTCTAAAAACATCCTTTAACCTCTGACCCCCAGAAGGACCTGATTGAGGTCAGTTAACAAACGGTCCTCCAGGAGAGACAAGAAGGACAACAGAGGGAAAATAATACCCAAGCAAACAATGGGGTGCATACAGGCGTGTGTGTGTGTGTGTGTGTGTGTGTGTGTGTGTGTGTGTGTGTGTGTGTGTGTGTGTGTGTGTGTGTGTGTGTGTGTGTGTGTGTGTGTATTAATGCGTGTCGCTTGGTTAGGTTTACATTGAAAATCCTAACGGAACATAGGCTAATATTTACAGTAATAGCATTGAGGTTTTAAATGATTTATATCATTCTAATTCAGTATGTTTAGTTAAATCTACAAGGGAAACATAAAGACAACCATTAGACTACATGAATAAAGATAGTGGGTCAATCTGTGTACAACTAAGAAAAGTCTCATGTTTTCTAACCACTGGGACATTTGTGTCTGTTGTTGGAAGTGGTTGTCCACTTTTATCAACTTTTACAGGGCTGTTTAAAAATATATATTTAACCAGGCAAGTCTGTTAAGAACAAATTCTTATTTTCAATGACGGCCTAGGAACAGTGGGTTAACTGCCTTGTTCAGGGGCAGAACGACAGTTTTTACCTTGTCAGCTCGGGGATTCAATCTTGCAACCTTTCGGTTACTAGTGCAACGCTCTAACCACTAGGCTACCTGCCGCCCCGTTTTGTCACATGTCTGATGGGCATAGCATCTGCAGCCATTCTTATGATGTATGGATTCCCTCTGAGTGAAACACCATGGGGTTGAAGGTCAGGAAACTTCAAACTAGCAAGAGAGGAGAATATGACAGAGGCAACAATGAAAACAACACAAAAAGTTCTGTTGAAACTTTATATATAAAGTTGAAGTTTAAACACAATTTATTTGTGTGTTTGTGTTTGCATTAAGGTATGTGTGTACGAGTGCGTGTGTGCATGTGTCCGCTTGCACGTGTGTGTGCGCGAGCACTCGCGCGCCTGTGTGTCTATGTGTGTGTGCTTGTTTTTGCGTATGTGTGTGTGTGTGTGTGTCTAGTCCTCTGGTGGTTTGGGAGCTTGGTCTGGAGCCCTGGTGTGTGTGTGTCTAGTCCTCTGGTGGTTTGGGAGCTTGGTCTGGAGCCCTGGTGTGTGTGTGTCTAGTCCTCTGGTGGTTTGGGAGCTTGGTCTGGAGCCCTGGTGTGTGTGTGTCTAGTCCTCTGGTGGTTTGGGAGCTTGGTCTGGAGGTCTGGTGTGTGTGTGTCTAGTCCTCTGGTGGTTTGGGAGCTTGGTCTGGAGGTCTGGTGTGTGTGTGTCTAGTCCTCTGGTGGTTTGGGAGCTTGGTCTGGAGGCCTGGTGTGTGTGTGTCTAGTCCTCTGGTGGTTTGGGAGCTTGGTCTGGAGGCCTGGTGTGTGTGTG
The DNA here is from genome assembly GCF_016432855.1 of Salvelinus namaycush. Lineage (NCBI taxonomy): Eukaryota > Metazoa > Chordata > Actinopteri > Salmoniformes > Salmonidae > Salvelinus > Salvelinus namaycush. The sequence continues at coordinate 57,216,303 of NC_052313.1, forward strand.
TCTAGTCCTCTGGTGGTTTGGGAGCTTGGTCTGGAGGCCTGGTGTGTGTGTGTCGAGAGAAAGCCAGACAGGGAGGGAGAGAGAGAGGAAAGGAGATGAAAGGAGAGGAAAGGAGATGATCACCAAAAATATTCTGGTTGAAGACATGATTGTTTATGTTTTATTTCCACGTGGTGTGCAATCTCCCTGATTTTTTTCACTTCCAAATTGATTTCCCTGATTAATTAATTTGTAAAGCCATTACCTAAAGGTGGACATTTAATTTGGGCCAGAAATTAACGCCATCGCTCTGGGGAGCAGGAATAAGTCTCATTAATGTGTCAATGAAGGCGTGCGTGCGTCACAGACAATACCAAATCTGATTAGCTTTGAGAAATATTAGTTTACCTTTTTGAAATGACAATTTATCATTATGCCAAAGTGTCAGTTGCAGAAGGTCAAATCTTTCACCTGTGACAGAGCACATCCAAAGCCCTGCTTAGAAGTGGCTAACAGGAAGTCTCAAAGGGCAGGACAGTGACAACAACACGTCTACATTGAGACACAAACCCCTATGATGTGTCATTGTACTACAAGACACACACACACTTAGGCTGCAGTCTGAGTCTCCCAACCAAGGAATTAAACGCCAATCTAAAAGGAAAACACAAGGGCATCTAGAACGACCCGCTGCTCAAACACATTTAATAGCCATTCACGGTGACCATAAATCACGTCAGCTGAAAAAACCCTCCACAAGGCCCGTATGTCCAGCAGAGCAGAGACAAACAGTCTCCAGCGATTGAACCCCTAACCTTGAAGAGGCGGCTCGTTCATCTTTCTGAGCTTGGCTCGGTAGGCTACCCCAACCCCAAGAGACTGAGGGGGCCTTTTGCTTTTGCTAAACTTTCAGCCCTACCCCAGAGTCGCAGTGTAAAGTGATTTCCCAGTGCTGTTGTCATCACCTCAGGTTGAGAGATAGAGTTTGTAGCACAGCCAGACAGCCAGACACTTAGGAGGACAACTTCTGCAGACAAATCGAAGTGGAAATGGGGGAGAAAATAGAGTAGTCAGATAATGTTTATTACTTCAGTAAGACTTTTTGACAGATATAATCCTACCTCAGTAAGACTTCACTTAAAGCCAACATGCAGGTATAACGCTTCATTAGTTGTTATAAGCATGCATGACCCTTCATAATGCCTTATATGGCTTAGTTACCATTACTTGGAAACACACATTTCCAGTCTTTCTCTCTGGTACATGATACCTATAAGGTTATTTTCCAAACACATTCCTAGCACTACACAAACATGCTAAGCCTACTTACAGCTGTAAAGTGTTGATTGTCTTCAGAACAGGTCAGGTCTTGCCATCACTAATCTCTCTCGCTCTCTCTCACCAGAGACAGAGGGTGAGAGTAAATGGTCAGGATGCATACAGTATCACAGGAGCCAAGGCTAGGTCAGGGTACAGGAGCCAAGGCTAGGTCAGGGTACAGGAGTCAAGGCTAGGTCAGGGTACAGGAGTCAAGGCTAGGTCAGGGTACAGGAGTCAAGGCTAGGTCAGGGTACAGGAGCCAAGGCTAGGTCAGGGTACAGGAGTCAAGGCTAGGTCAGGGTACAGGAGTCAAGGCTAGGTCAGGGTACAGGAGCCAAGGCTAGGTCAGGGTACAGGAGCCAAGGCTAGGTCAGGGTACAGGAGCCAAGGCTAGGTCAGGGTACAGGAGTCAAGGCTAGGTCAGGGTACAGGAGTCAAGGCTAGGTCAGGGTACAGGAGTCAAGGCTAGGTCAGGGTACAGGAGCCAAGGCTAGGTCAGGGTACAGGAGCCAAGGCTAGGTCAGGGTACAGGAGCCAAGGCTAGGTCAGGGTACAGGAGCCGTTAGTCTTCCTGTCTGACCCTTAGCTCCATACCTTTGCTCCTCACGGGGTCAACAACTTTAACTCAAGTAAGTCACGACCCTTAGCTAAGGTGTCTTAAGTGGATCCATTAGAGACAAAACAATCATTTAAGGAGACAAGAAAGTATGACCTCATCTCCTGTCGAAATTGATCTAAATATCGAGCACTCATCGGGTGAGGGCACTAGGTCTGACATCCAATCTGATACATTCTGTTAGGAAGAACAAGTTATTGGCACTTGGACATCAGAGCCATTGACTAAAGAGCAAGCAACTACTGCTGTGCTGGATGGGTGTAACTCTATCTTAATTACATGTTCAATGTAAAGGCTTTATTGGCATGGGAAACATATGTTAACATTGCCAAAGCAAGTGAGGAAGATAATATACAAAAGTGAAATAAACAATAAAAAGTGAACAGTAAATATTACACTCGCAGAATTTCCAAAAGAATAAAGACATTTCAAATGTCATATTATGTCTATATACAGTGTTGTAACAATGTGCAAATAGTTAAAGTACAAAAGGGAAATTAATAAACATAAATATAGGTTGTATTTACAATGGTGTTTCTTGTGGCAACAGGTCACAACTCATGCTGCTGTTATTGCACACTGTGGTATTTCACCCAGTAGATATGGGAGTAAATCAACATTGGATCTGTTTTCGAATTCTTTGTGGATCTGTGTAATTTGAGGGAAATATGTGTCTATAATATGGTCATACATTTGGCAGGAGGTTAGGAAGTGCAGCTCAGTTTCCACCTCATTTTGTGGGCAGTGTGCACATAGCCTGTCCTCTCTTGAGAGCCAGGTCTGCCTACGGTGGCCTTTCTCAATAGCAAGGCTATGCTCACTGAGTCTGTACAGAGTCAAAGACTTCCTTCATTTTCCTCTCTCTCTGACTGTTATACCCTTTTCACATTACTGAGCCGAGCTGAACCGAGCTGTGCTAGCCTTACCCATTTACCATAGTTGCTGGAACTGTACTGGAATGGACAAAAATATCTGCGCCATCACAGTACGGTTGGTTTGGCCAGCAGATCTTCCTAGACCCCTTCAGATACAACAGTCCAGGGACCTCCCCTGGGAAACCTCCCCTCACTTTCCTCTCCAGAGGCATCAATGGGGCCCTTGTCCGACAGCATAGCACTCCACTGTGAGCCAGGGGCCTCGCACACCAAAATATTGTCTTTGACTTTTACTTCAAACATTGGGATAACCTGACTTCAACAAGCGTGGCTGTGTTGCCTTTGACCCACCTCTTGGGAGTGTCAACGTTTACCTTTTTACTCTGGTAATATAGCCACGCACGCACACACGCACGCACGCACACACGCACGCACACACACACACACACATCTGAGCCCTCTTAGTGAATGACATGGTCTGTGCAGGGTGACCACCATAGCCCCCCTGGCCAGGTGACTCTCCCTCCCTCCCCCGCCCTCCCCCCTCCCGCCATCCCAGTAAAACAGCAGTGGAGAGAGAGAGGGGAGCTGTGGTCTCTGGCTAACCTACTCCCTATACAGTGCACTACTTTTGACCAGAGACCCTTGTCTAAAGTAGTGCACTACAAAGGGAATAGGGTGCCATTTGAGATTCAGCCTGTGGCGGTCTGTCTAGCACTAAAATGATTTAATGGCTGCTTCCACTTTGAGCCGCATATTAAAGGCTGTATTCTGTAGACCTGATGCTGAGAGAGAGCAGCGTTGTTTGTCTAGGCCAGGCGATTGCCATACAGATGTAGGATCTTAATTTGATCACCCTATTGCAGGAGAACTTTCCTGCAATGCAGAACATGTTAAACTTTTAGTGTATTTGAGGTTTAAAAAGGCTTCTGAAGTTTGTAATTTCCACTTTGAAATTTTCGACTTGATTTTCCCTTACGAAAAATGTTTCAACCCAAACAAAAATGTCCATTAATAATAATCCACATTTCACATGTCCTGTTCCTGCTGTAGTAAACTAGCTCAAATTAACATCCTACTGTATACATGTACATACACATTAAATACACATTTAATCCAACCTGTTAAACGTAAACGGGAGATGAGAAATTACTAGGAATTAAATGGGGAAGTGAAAGAGGTCTCAGAGGTTGAGTTTTGTGGGGATGGGGGATTTTATCAATGAATCATTCAACAGTCTTACTGTATTATTAATGTAGTGGAAGGGGAAACTGTCCTCTAGATTTGACCGTTTCCCATCAAACACCAGAGACCTACAGAGCAAGAATCACAATCCCAAATGCAATGGAGTCACAGTTAGTCTGTTACAGCAGATCACTGAGAGGTGTGTGTGTGTGTGTGTGTGTGTGTGTGTGTGTGTGTGTGTGTGTGTGTGTGTGTGTGTGTGTGTGTGTGTGTGTGTGTGTGTGTGTGTGTGTGTTTGTGTGTGTGTGTGTGTGTGTGTGTGTGTGTGCGGGCGCGTGCATGCAAGCAAGTGAGAGAGCGTGTGTTGACAGGGGACGGGGGAGCATCCCTTGTGTTCTCCGATGAGAAACACACAGATGTAACTAAACACATGGATAAGTCATGGCACCAATCCATACTCAAATACATCAGAGGTACTCTTCTGAACAGCCTGGGGAGTAGTATTTTTGTTTCTGTGTTGTTGGGACAAGAGCTGAAGCGATTGAGCAGAGAAACACTACTCCTGAGACCTAAGAATACACAGGTAGACAGGCCGACAGACAGACAGGCAGCCAGCCAGACAGAGTGACAGACAGACAGGCAGCCAGCCAGACAGAGCGACAGACAGACCAGAGCTGAGCCCCGCAGGTCCAAGCCATTAAATCTCTGTTGTAGCATACTCCACCAGCCAATAGTTTTAACATGCAGTAACAAGCATCTCCCTCCTCTCCTCTCTCCACTTTCCTTTCTCAGCTCTGATCATGTTGTACACAGACATGCTACCAGAGTTGTTTAGAAGGGAATATAATCAATGTCGCTCTCCTCCTCTCTCCTCAGGTCTTGTAGTTGACTGCTGTACTGCTCTTGTCTATGAAGGTGCACCAACTCACAATGGACACAAGTTCTTCTCTACCCCGACTTTTTCTAGCCCTTATCACTGAAGCTCATGTTCCACATTTGTAGCCAGGTAGGACAGGGTGAGGGGCAGTCATTACAGCTTTTGTGAACAGATCTATTAACGTGAACTGGCCTTGCGCTGAGGGAGATCAATTGAGGGAAGCTATTGAATCATTGAATCATCAGTAGATCTGTTTAGAACAGATAAAACAGAGGGCGCAGAGAGCTGTGGGTTGGCAGCGCACTACATTGCTGTCTGCCATAAGATGAGGGACAGTGTCTGACAGACCAATCAACCTGCACATGTCCTCTATGATTATTGTTATTGGTATTGTTCAATGTATGGTTATTTTGACCCTTGATTATTGTTGTTACTGTTGTTCATTTGACAATATTGATTATTATTATTAATTATGTTAATATTGTAAATCTCCAAAGTAAGCTTTGGCAGTATGTACATTGTTACGTCATGCCAATAAAGCAAATAGAATATAATTGAATTTAATTGAGAGAGAGAGAGAGAGAGAGAGAGAGAGAGAGAGAGAGAGAGAGAGAGAGAGAGAGAGAGAGAGAGAGAGAGAGAAAGAAAGAAAGACAGAGAGAGATAGACAGAGAGAGAGAGAAAGACAAAGAGAGAGAGATAGAGACAGAGAGAAAGACAAAGAGAGAGAGAGAGCAGAGAGAGCAGAGAGAGATCGAGAGAGAGAGACAGAGAGAGAGACAGAGAGAGAGAGACAGAGAGAGAGAGACAGAGAGAGAGAGACAAAGAGAGATAGACAAAGAGAGAGAGAGAGACAGAGAGAGATAGACAAAGAGAGAGAGAGAGAGAGAGAGAGAGAGAGAGAGAGAGAGAGAGAGAGAGAGAGAGAGAGAGAGAGAGAGAGAGAGGGATGGATGGATGGATGGATGGATGGATGCCAATAAAGGCTTTGAATTTAATTGAGAGGCAGAGTGCCACAAACGAGATCTTTGCCCCAAAGAATACAGTATCCCTCATTGAGAGATATACATGATATATCATCACAGATTACATTACAGATGAGAATTTACAGAGAATGAGATAACTTTAGACACATTATAGCTGTATTCATGAAACATCATGAACCAGCCATCAGTGTGATATTAAAGCCATTAGGTGAGGAAGAAATACATTACAGTGCTATTTTCAAACACATTGATAAACTATCTCGTTGTCTACTGGTGCATAAAACATTTTAGACATACAGTATTAATACAAATACTGTAAGCCCAGAGACTACTGTAAACCCAGAGACTACTGTAAACCCAGAGACTACTGTAAACCCAGAGACTACTGTAAACCCAAGGACAACTGCTGCTCAACTCTGCACTCTATCGACGAGTGGCAATAATTAACCTAAATTGTGAGCAAAGTTGCAAAGTTTGGGGCAACATCAATGTTATATGGCCTAGAACAGACAAGAAAAGGACAATTCTGCCAAGGGCTTTCTCGTAAACACGTGCATTATACTGTATCTAATGCTCTAAAGCAGTCCGCAGAATGATCAGACAGTCTTACTCTAGTGGTATGATTCCAACCGTTTGCCTTTTGTCTATCGGGCCAACATCTTGCGCGCATAGGTAGCCTACAATCGATTCGGAATGCACATACTGACATCAACCGAAAATCCCATAACATAATTGATCTGAAAAATCTATCGAAGGGACAGTACATTGACGCAACACGAGACGTCCTATAGTCAAATAACAAAGATTATACCGCGTTTGTCATTCAGATAACACCATGTATATGAAGTTGCTTGTTCAAAGTCAATAATTATTTGACATAAGCATCTTCTACGAAATGGAAATATGGTTACTCAAATATGATCAAATTGCCTAGCAGTCAAACTTTCCAGAAAACTAAGTTCATTCAATTGTTGTCTCACTACAATTTTTATTTTATTTTTACAAACCTTACCTTTCTTTATTGGTGCATTTATGTTTCTGGAGAAAGTTCGTTTCATAAGAATGCTGAAACAGAGCGCGTTGGCCTATACACAGTAGCCTGTACGAGTATCAACTGTCCGGTACGTGCCTCTCTCCTACGGAGTGGCTATCTGCCTGGCTGGCTTTGCAGACGCTGTGATGTTGTGCGGAGATCCCACTACAGCTGTTACAAGGGGAGTTTTGAACCTACGAATCGGTTGAGGGTGTTTTAAATCTCAAATTAAGGACATGTTTGTTACAATTTAATTGTAGGTAGGCTAACTTTTAACAACCCAGAGGCTTTTTCTTCAAACTAATTTCTTCAGTCATATAACTGTGTTTTCAGTCTATTCCGAGTGAGAGATGCGCACCCCCCTTTGGATAGAATGGTCACTCTCGATGTCAGGGCGTGATACGGTTCTAATTGATATTGATAAGGCTACTTGACAGAACCGTTGCTTTTATACTTTGTCTCCTAATATACATTTGCTCTGGTAGTAATAGGACATTCTACTAACAGTTATAACTACGTTTTTGTATTATTATCATTACAATTGCTTTATTAATGGGAAATGTTACAAAATATTAAGCAAAACGCTTAATTAAAAGTGTTGATATTATTCAGTCACACACGTTGCTGTTATACAAAAAAATACACTTTTAATGATAATACTGCGAGGAAAGCAGTTTTTAAAAAAGCGTTTTAAAGAAGAAACCCGTTCTATTGACTTTCCCTTCTTCCTTTTCTTTAGGTCAGTGGCTGCCCTACAACACCCAGAATGGTCTCCTCCAAGTCCCCAACCAATAACCGGAAGAGAACCCGAATGTGGATCTAAATGTGTCCCCAAAATTCCCCAAAACTTTGCCACTTTCATATCCTAAATAATAACAATAAAATAGTAATACATGGGATTTAAAGCGCCTTTCATAAGGCTGTGTGGGTAGTGTTCGCCACAACTGAGGCTGGGGGCAGGCTGGGGGATATCTGAAGCTGCCTGCAGATGTATTCAATTTTTGACTGAAAAAAGTCCAGAAATGTATTACAAGTCTGTAAAGAGCCAGTGAGGGGGAGGAATCCAAAGGCCTGAGTAGTCTGTTGATGGTGGAGAAAAGGGTTCTGGGATTGCCTTGGCTGTTATTGATGAGGTTGGAGTAGTAGATTGATTTGGCCTGGGAGAGAGCATCGTTTAGTCCTCCAGGCCTCTGAGTGGACTGTGTGACCAGATTCTTTATAGAGCCTCTCCAGTTGTCGGCCAGTGGACTTCATAGAATGCAGCTCAGAGGTAAACCAGGGAGCAGAGAAGGAGAAGGACACAGTCCGAGTTATCAGAAGTGCAACAGAGCCAAGGCTGGAAGAGAGGAGTGTGTCATAGTGAGAACCCAGCTCCTCGGCCGAGGAAAGAAGAGGATCAGAGCTGCTGTGTGTTTGAACTGCGTTTCCTAGGACTGATGTGATGACAAACGTAATGTTCCTGGTTGTAATGGTCCGTTTCTGCAGCATCTTGGTTAAGTCGACGACCAGATTACACAGGACGGCAAGATGGTTGGAGATGGCAAAAACCAGACCACGTGGATTGAGGGGGCAAAGCCTGTCGAGCATCCTGTATGAATACTTTTCATCCATAATATTTTTGTTCAAGCTGGGCTGATTCACATTTGGGTACACCTTTCATGACACAATATTTGCTTTGACTATCAGCGAGTGCAAAACTCCCTTACCATGCAGGACAGATTTAAGGCCGTTCTTTTTGGCAGCGATGCATCACAAAGTAGCAGTGTAGCACCCACAGCATGCTGATATAAGATGAAAACTAGCTCTCCGTGCTAACTCTGTAGCCGCCAAGTCTGCAAGGTTTGGAGGCATCAGTCAAAAGCTTCCTTTCACACATGAACTATTCCTCTTGAAATAATCTGCATTGTTTGACTTGTGTTGTGTTTTTCCATCTGTCTTTTGATTTCTCTAGATCAGGGCGGTTTATTGTGACAGGAAGGAAAGGTGCTTCACTCTCTCAACGACTTGGTACTTTTTAGAAGAGGGCAGATCAACACAAAAGAGCTGAATCCTTGAGTAAGAGGCCAATACAAAGCTCTCCAAAGTCGGAGTGGAATTTCACTCACGGCTACCACTCTGATCCAGAGGAATGCCTTTCCCAAATTAAATTAGAGTAGTTAGTCAGGTATTGTAGTTCCTGGTTTTGGTGCTTGATCATAGTAGAGTTCATATTTGATGACCCCTTCCACAGGTTTCATGGTCTTGTATAGGAAATAATCATATGTGACTTGAAGGGGTTTGAACACAAGACTCTGTTAGCCCTCCGAGCTGAAGTCTAGGCATTACAGCTACCACAAGTCTTCAGTCTCAGACAAGGTTACTCACCACTCATTCTCCAATGTCTCCGTTACACAAAATGGATAACCCCCCCATTCTCTTCCCTATTCTAGTGTGACTCAGACATGGCTTCACATCAATATGTAGCGTGTGGCAGTTTGTAAATCCCTCTCTCTGCTGACTTGACACTCAGCAGTTGTGATTGTGTATTCTGCTGGACCGAACAGGACCCCAGTTGTACTGTTAGGAGGGGGCATAAAAAAAACAGTGACAGCCATGGCTTGGGCCCTCCGCTCCTCTGTAACCAGGAGAGGAAAAAACAGGCTGGTTGCCAGCTTTGCCACCACTTTGAGAATGAATGAGGACCAGAAATGGCATGTTGCCAGATTAGTTTCCTTTTGCCTTTAAATCTAAGGAGAAGTTTCCTGCTGCACTAGCCTAATGTATCTGCTGTATGGGTCTAACTACATGAAGGTTCTTTACAGTTATTGTGTCAAAATAGATTCAATGATCAATTATTATATTCATAGATCTGAATGAAAGACTATAGAGTGGGCTACCTTGATGCTTTTCACCATTGGATATGTCAATCAGGCAGAGGCTGAGGGCCTCAGTGGGCTGAGGTGCTGCAGTATACTGTTCAGGATAGAGGAAGTGGTAAGATGAAGATTCTCTCTGTCCATAATAGGGCGGTCAGAGCTCATCAGTCAACTCAAGTTAACTTTTTGTAATGTTATTGTACTAATATTATGGCAGTGACTAAATGGCATTGTCTGAAATAGTTCGAAAATACATTAAAAACATCCAAAATACATCATCTATACAGCTAAAAACAACAGTACAATGTCAAAACAAGTTGACTTTGAGGTTAAAGAAAGTGGGCTTTATCAATTTACCTGATTTTGCTAACCGTTAATTTGGACAAAATCATGACACCAATATTCTTGTAACGGTCCTTCTATAAAAAATCTTAAATTACAGCTAAACTTCTGAATTTACAGTTAATTGTGATTAAACACAGAAAATCCTGTGATTAACGCGATACATTTGTTGAATCGTTTGACAGCCCTAGTTCACAATGAAGGATGTGACAGTGAGGTAGTTTAGTTTGTGTGTTTGTGAGGGTACCACGCCCACTCCTCACACCATTCTGTGTGTATGTGTGTGTGGTGTGTGTGTGTGTGTGTGTGTTATATTCAGGTATGTGAGTTGAACTTTTCCTCCTCTTCCTGTAGAAGGGATGGAAGTGTCAAGGGAGTCCTCCATCCACTATAACTCCTATCAGATAGTTGACATTCTTTTATTTTTATTTTTTTATTTTTTAAATTTTATCCCCTTTTCTCCCCAATTTTCGTGGTATCCAATCGCTAGTAATTACTATCTTGTCTCATCGCTACAACTCCCGTACGGGCTCGGGAGAGACGAAGGTCGAAAGCCATGCGTCCTCCGAAGCACAACCCAACCAAGCCGCACTGCTTCTTTAACACAGCGCGCCTCCAACCCGGAAGTCAGCCGCACCAATGTGTCGGAGGAAACACCGTGCACCTGGCCCCCTTGGTTAGCGCGCACTGCGCCCGGCCCGCCACAGGAGTCGCTGGAGCGCGATGAGACAAGGATATCCCTACCGGCCAAACCCTCCCTAACCCGGACGACGCTAGCCCAATTGTGCGTCGCCCCACGGACCTCCCGGTCGCGGCCGGCTGCGACAGAGCCTGGGCGCGAACCCAGAGACTCTGGTGGCGCAGTTAGCACTGCGATGCAGTGCCCTAGACCACTGCGCCACCCGGGAGGCCCTGATAGTTTACATTCTGTTGCATCACGTTGTTGTGTCTCTGCCTGCCTGTCATCCTGTCTGCCTGTCTGTCCGTCTGTCTGTCTGTCTCTCTCATATCCCAGTCAATTGGTAAATGCAACTCGAAGCACCAAAGAGAGACCCACTGCTCACAGGCACCTGCTCATACATATGCATGTGTGCGCATGCAAAATATCTGCGCCATCACAGTACGGTTGGTTTGGCCAGCAGAGCTTCCTAGACCCCTTCAGATACAACAGTCCAGGGACCTCCCCTGGGAAACCTCCCCTCACTTTCCTCTCCAGAGGCATCAATGGGGCCCTTGTCCGACAGCATAGCACTCCACTGTGAGCCAGGGGCCTCGCACACCAAAATATTGTCTTTGACTTTTACTTCAAACATTGGGATAACCTGACTTCAACAAGCGTGGCTGTGTGGCCTTTGACCCACCTCTTGGGAGTGTCAACGTTTACCTTGTTACTCTGGTAATATAGCCACACACACACACACACACACACACACACACACACACACACACACACACACACACACACACACACACACACACACACACACACACACACACACACACACACACACACACACATATTTAGCTCACTGATTGATACTCAATTAAAGTTAAAATGAAATGCTGAGATTCGATACCAGGAGACATTAGTGTTGGCTAAAGTAAACTGATTTATATCAGAGTAAAAAATGTATTTCAGCTGAGTATGGATTATTAAACACACAGGCCATCCCTAATATCCATATCTCTTTAAGTGCTCACTAAACATTATTTACTGTTGGGACGGATCCTGGACTGATAAGTCGGCAGAATCTGCCGTTTAAGTCATTGGCACTGATTTCTTCCACTGCAGACAGCAATAGATTTGGGCTAAGTAGGGGACTGATGAGGGGACAAAACTTAGTCACTTAGGAAAATACTTAGTCACTCAGGACAATACTTAGTCACTCAGGACAATACTCAAGACAATACTTAGTCACTCAGGACAATACTTAGTCACTCAAGACACTACTCAATACAATACTTAGTCACTCAGGACAATACTCGAGACACTACTTAGTCACTCAGGACAATACTCGGTCACTCAGGACAATACTTAGTCACTCAGGACACTACTTAGTCACTCAAGACAATACTCAAGACAATACTTAGTCACCCAGGACAATACTCAAGACAATACTTCGTCACTCAGGGCAATACTTGGTCACTCAGGACAATACTTTGTCACTTAGGGCAATACTTAGTCACGCAGGACAATACTTAGTCACGCAGGACAATACTTAGTCACTCAGGACAATACTCAATCCAATACTTAGTCACTAAGAACAACACTTAGTCACTCAGGACAATACTCAAGACACTACTTAGTCCCTCGGGAAAATACTTTGTCACTTAGGACTATACTTAAGTCCCTTAGGACAATACTTAGTCACTCAGGGCAATATTTTGTCGCTCAGGACAATACTTAGTCACTCAGGACAATACTCAAGACAATATTTAGTCACTCAGGATAATACTTAGTCACTTAGGATATACTTAGTCACTCAGGACAATACTTGGTCACAGAGAACAATACTTAGTCACTCATGACAATACTTAGTCACTCAGGACAATACTTAGTCACTTAGGAAAATACCTAGTCACACAGGACAATATTTAGTCACTCAGGACAATATTTAGTCACTCAGAAAGGCCTTTAAACACTTGTGATCTCGACTAAGGGCCTATAATGCTGTCCAGTTCTGGACTGCATTGTTGCTATTACAGTACACACATAAACTTGAAGTAGGCTGCACCACCTTTCCTCCAGTTTGGAATTCTCATGTGACATTTTAGGTAGTATCCGATGATATAAATGCAATTAAAGTGGTCTATCATGGTCCACTGAGCGATTATGCTGACACATAGGAGGATGACAAGCTTACAGACTAAATCTGCAGACAGTTGATTCCCAGATGTGTCTGCTCGGGGTTTGGATGGGGACTGCCATATCGACTCATCATCAGTGTGGTGGTGTGTGTGTGTCTGTGTGCATGCGTGTGAGTGTGTATACAGTATTCACATCTGTATGTGGGGTTCATGAGGGGTTCACGTGCGTTCCATGTGTGTAAAATCAAATTAAATCAAATTTCAAATTAAAGCAAATGTTATTTGTCACATGCGCCGAACAGGTGTAGACCTTACCGTGAAATGCTTAAATGCATAGATAATAAACAGCAAAAAGTAGCCGTGTAAAAACAGAGGGGGGGGGGGGGGGGGGGGGGGCGCTCCGGAGACGCTTGCCGTGCGGTAGCAGAGAGAAAAGTCTATGACTTTGGGGACTGGACTCTTTGACAATTTTTCTGGCATACCTCTGACACTGCCTAGTATATATGTCCTGGATGGCAGGAAGCTTGGTACCAGTGATGTACTGGGCCATACGCAATACCCTCTGTAGCGCCTTACGGTCGGATTCCGAGCAGTTGCCATACCAGGAGGTAATGCAACCGGTCAGGATGCTCTCGATGGTGCAGCTGTAGAACTTTTTGAGGATCTGGGGACCAATGCCAAATCTTTTCAGTCTCCTGATGGGGAAAAGGTGTTGTCATGCCCTCTTCACGACTGTCTTGATGTGTTTGGACCATGATAGTTGGTTGGTGATGTGGACACCAAGGAACTTGAAACTCTTGACCTGCTCCTTTGTCTTCCTCACGTTGAGGGAGAGGTTGTTGTCCTGGCACCACACGGCCAGGTCTCTGACCTCCTCCCTATAGGCTGTCTCATCCTTGTCGGTGATCAGGCCTACCACTGTTGTGTCGTCAGCAAACTTAATGATGGTGTTGGAGTCGTGCTTGGCCACTCAGTCGTGGGTGAACAAGGAGTACAGGAGAGGACTAAGCACGTACCCCTGAGGGGTCCCCGTGTTGAGGATCAGCGTGGCAGATGTGTTGTTGCCTACCCTTACCACCTGGGGGGCGGCCCGTCAGGAAGTCCAGGATCCAGTTGCAGAGGGAGGTGTTTAGTCCCAGGGTCCTTAGGTTAGTGAAGAGCTTTGTGGGCACTATGGTGTTGAACGCTGAGCTGTAGTCAATGAACAGCATTCTCACATATGTGTTCCTTTTGTCCAGGTGGGAAAGGGCAGTGTGGAGTGCAATTGAGATTGTGTCATCTGTGGATCTGTTGGGGCGGTATGCAGTGGTGGAAAAATAACTCAATTGTCATACTTGAGTAAACGTAAAGATACCTTGATATAAAATGACTCAAGTAAAAGTGAGTCACTCAGTAAAATACTACTTGAGTAAAAGTAAAAAAGTATTTGGTTTTAAATATACTTAAGTATCAAAAGTAAATGGAATTACTAAAATGTACTTAAGTATCAAAAGTATAAATAATTTCAAGTTCCTTATATTTAGCAAACCAGACAGCACAATTTTCTTGTTTTTTTGTTATTGACGGATAGCCAGGGGCACACTTCAACACTCAGACATCATTTACGAACAAAGCATTTGTGTTTAGTGAGTCCGCCAGATCAGGGGCAGTAGAGATGACCAGGGATGTTCTCTTGATAAGTGTGTAAATTGGACCATTTTCCTGTCAAAATGTAACGAGTACTTTTAGGTGTCAGGGAAAATGTATGGAGTAAAAAGTACATACTTTCTTTAAGAATGTAGTAAGTAAAAGTAAAATTTGCCAAAAATAGAAATAGTCAAAAAGTACAGATACCCCAAAAAACTACTTAAGTAGTACTTTAAAATATTTTTACTTAAGTACTTTAAACCACTGCCGGTATGCGAATTGGAGTGGGTCTAGGGTTTACGGGATTGTGGTGTTTGATGTGTTGATGTGAGCCATGACCAGCCTTTCAAAGCACTTCATGGCTACCGACGTGAGTGCTACGGGGCGGTAGTCATTTAGGCAGGTTACCTTCGCTTTCTTGGGGACAGGGGCTATGGTGGACTGCTGGAAACATGTTGGTATTACAGACTCGGTCAGGGAGAGGTTGAAAATGTCAGTGAAGCCACTTGCCAGTTGGTCCGCGCATGCTCCGAGTACACGTCCTGGTGATCCGTCTGGCTCCGCGACCTTGTGAATGTTGACCTGTTTAATGGTCTTGCACACATCGGCTGCGGAGAGCGTGATCACACAGTTGTCCGGAACAGATGGTGCTCTCATGCATCCTTCAGTGTTGCTTGCCTCGAAGCGAGAATAAAAGGCATAAAGCTCATCTGGTAGGCTTGCGTCACTGGACAGCTCGCGGCTGGGTTTCCCTTTGTAATCCGTAATAGTTTGCAAGCCCTGCCGGTGTAGTAGGATTCAATCTTAGTCCTGTATTGACGCTTTGCCTGTTTGATGGTTCGTCTGAGGGCATAGCGTGATTTCTTATAAGCATCCAGATTAGTGTCCCGCTCCTTGAAAGCGGCAGCTCCAGCCTTTAGCTCAATGCGGATGTTGCCTGTAATCCATGGCTTCTGGTTGGGATATGTACGAACGGTCACTGTGGGGACGACGTCTTCGATGCACTTATTGATGAAGCCGGTGACTGAGGTGGTAAACTCCTCAATGCTATTGGATGAATCCCGGAACATATTCCAGTCTGTGCTAGCAAAACAGTCCTGCAGTGTGTGTGTGTGTGCGTGTGTACGCATGTGTGTTTGTGTCGTACATACGTGTCTGTGTGTGCTCACGTGCCTCTGTCGCTCTCTCTCTTCATCCTCATTCAAATTTGACTCTGCCTTATATTCTGATGGTGATGGTGTTCGCTCATCTGAATGGGATTCACAGAGGAATGAGCAGGAGGTCAAAGGTCAAAGTTTCTCTACTTTGAGTGTTTTACCTCTCCCCCAACCCTATGGCTCCTTAATAATTCACACTAAAGACAGGGGGAAGGTACTGAGGCGAGACAAAGAGAGGTAGCTGAATGGACGGGCATGGGTCCACTGTTTGAACGCTTGCACGAGTTTTAAAAATGTTTGAATTCATATTTTATGAAGACGGTTACAGGGATGTGGATTCATGAATGATTGAAGTTCTCACTCTCAACATGGGCTGTGTCCTCTGTCCACACAGTTCCATGTGTTTTGGTACTATGTTTTATGTGTCCTCTGTCCACACAGTTCCATGTGTTTTGGTACTATGTTTTATGTGACCTCTGTCCACACAGTTTCATGTGTTTTGGTACTATGTTTTATGTGTCCTCTGTCCACACAGTTCCATGTGTTTTGGTACTATGTTTTATGTGACCTCTGTCCACACAGTTTCATGTGTTTTGGTACTATGTTTTATGTGTCCTCTGTCCACACAGTTCCATGTGTTTTGGTACTATGTTTTATGTGTCCTCTGTCCACACAGTTCCATGTGTTTTGGTACTATGTTTTATGTGACCTCTGTCCACAGTTTCATGTGTTTTGGTACTATGCTTTATGTAACTTTTAGAAACCGACGGCTCTAGATTTCAATTCCATTGTTCATGTAGGCTACTGTGAGAATGTTTGGATTCATGTAATTGATAAAACAATGTTTAATGTGTGAAACAAAAATAACCTTAACTGTATGAAGATTCAAACATGCTCTAACCCCCAAAATGTTTTTGCAATTACGGGCAAACAGTCATTTAAGATGAATGAAATTGAATGTAGACGATCAAAATCCATTCCTATTTCCCATGCCCTTCTGTTCATTACATAACAGTGCATAGACATGCATGTCATTGAGATCACGTTAAAGATTCCTATTTCCTCCATCCATTTTTTCCTTTGGTTAAAAGGAAAGCTCCTACATTAGTAATGATAGAATTACAGTGCCTTGATCAAGTTCATCACACTCAGAATGTAAAAGTTACGGGGCGGAGCCGGTCGCTGCTGGGCCGGCGGGATTAACACTCCCGTGGGATAAAAGTGAACGTCGGGAACGTCTGGCTCCGGCCCAGTTCTAGGAAATCCAGCTTTCCCTGGACAAGGTCTTAATCCATGGTTTGTGTTTCCTATATACACTGGGCAGGTGGCTTAGAGGAGAGGTTCAGCCGTGGCCATTCAGATGGACTGGCTTTCACTGGGAGACTGGCATAAAGTACTGACTCACACACACTCTCCTACCTGGTATAATTTCACCTGGTAAACACTAGTATAAATTTACCTGGTAAACTCTCCTACCTAGTATAACTTTACCTGGTAAACTCTCCTACCTAGTATAAATTTACCTGGTAAACTCTCCTACCTAATATAACTTTACCTGGTAAACTCTCCTACCTAGTATAACTTTACATGGTAAACTATCCTACCTAGTGTAACTTTACCTGGTAAACTCTCCTACCTAGTGTAACTTTACCTGATAAACTCTCCTACCTAGTATAACTTTATCTGGTAAACTCTCCTACCTAGTGTAACTTTACCTGGTAAACTCTCCTACCTAGTGTAACTTTACCTGGTAAACTCTCCTACCTAGTGTAACTTTACCTGGTAAACTCTCCTACCTAGTTTAATCCTACCAGGTACATACACACTCCTGCCCAGTATAACCCTACCACACATACTGCTGCCTAATATAACTTACCACACACACACACAGTCCTACCCTGTACATCCCTACCATGTAGGATTATACAGGGCACAAAGACTATTCTTTCAGCCTTACTCTTGCAGGGAAAATACCATATAAATGCTAACTTTTGTTTGAAATGAAAACAATAAAAAATGACTGGAAGTCATTATCGGTACTCTGGAACCACTTACAGTTTGTCCCAACACCACACCTTCACTAATTTGTTCAGCAGTATTTAGTGACGCTATCACCTGCGGGGATGGTAGAGAACTCCATGGCACCAGTGCTGACCGGCCTTAACTACAGTACATTCCTCTATCCCAATGAACCGGTGAGGCTGATTTTGGGGTTGTTGTGGCGCTATTCCCAGTCCTCATTCCCTAAGGACTCCCAGGCTGTGTCGCAAATGGCACCCTAATCCCTACATAGTGCACTACTTTTGACGAGAGCACTATGGGTCCTGGTCAAAAGTAGTGCACTATATAGGAAATAGGATGCCATTTAGGACGCAGACCCTATCTCTGTGCTGGGCTTTGGTCCTGAAGTATGACATCATCAGAGGAGAGGGACTCAAAAAAACAGCAACAACCAAACCTGGTCTGAATCATCGATCCACCAGTGAGACAGAGTTCACTTTTATATAGGAGATTAGTGTGTGTGTGGTTTTGTGTGTGTGTGTGTGTGTGTGTGTGTGTGCGCGGTTGTGTGTGTGTATGCCCTCCAGACGGAGCTCTCATGGACAAGCAATACGAACTCAGAATAGAGTTCTTTACCTTCTATCAGATCATTTAGCTGCACTTGACGGAGCTGGCCTGGCAGCAATATAACCAATAGAATAGTCCCAAAGGTACAAACTGCAACCCCCCCTCATCTAGCACTCTAGTCTGGCTCAATCAAACGCTTGAGTGAAAAAACTTTAAAACTTTTGAGAACTTTTGAAACGGCACCAGAGGAAGGTCAGTGAGATGATGTGTTCTATTGGATGAGGATGGTGCTCGATATCGTAAGTAAACAATGGGTCGACCTACGATGCAATCATCCTGCAGTAGTGTGTTAGAGCCATAATGGGCTTTCTATTTACGGTGATGCTGTAATGACCCTCTAATTACCAGCTTAATGGAGTGGAGATGGAGAGATGGGGCTGAAAGAGAGAGAGAGGGGCGGGGGGGGGAGAAAGAGAGAGGGTGGAGGGGGTAGAGGAGGAGGAGAGAGAGAGGGGGAGGAGGAGAGAGAGAGCGGGAGGAGGAGAGAGGGGGGAGCAGGGGAGAGAGAGAGGGGGGAGTAGGAGGAGAGAGAAAGAGAGAGGGGGAGAGGGGGAGGAGGAGGAGGAGAGAGAGGGGAGAGGAGGAGGAGAGAGAGAGGGGGGGAGGAGGACAGAGAGAGGGGGAGAGAGAGAGAGGGCTGATGGCCCCAGTGTCTGAGTCACATTAGTGGGGTCTAGGGACTTTGTGAAGGACACAGGTAGGGCTGAGTGCCTCACCTGACCATTCATTAACAAGTCTCTCTGACAGTGTGGACACACTCATAGGATTACCACATATCCAATTATTTTAGGAATTAGTCAAATAAACACAGCTAATTGGAGAAAATGGATTAGGTTATTGAGTGGTGTTTGATATGGAGATAAGGTTTACTCTTTGCAGAAGAGGTGTGTGTGTCTGTGTGGGTGTGTGTGTGCTTGCGTGTGTGCGTGTGCTTGCGCGTGTGTGCTTGCCTGTGTGTGCGTGTGTGTGTGTGTGTGTGTGTGTGTGTGTGTGTAATAACAGGATGCTATCAGAATGTGGTTGTGATTAAGTGTGTTGATATGATATGCCTCTGGAAGAGAAGACCAATACAATCAGCAGATCAAGATTAAAAATCACCACAAGCCAGTCCTTTTCTAACTGTCCCATCACCAGTACATCATCACAACCCAGTCCTTTTCTAACTGTCCCATCACCAGTACATCATCACAACCCAGTCCTTTTCTAACTGTCCCATCACCAGTACATCATCACAACCCAGTCCTTTTCTAACTGTCCCATCACCAGTACATCATCACAACCCAGTCCTTTTCTAACTGTCCCATCACCAGTACATCATCACAACCCAGTCCTTTTCTAACTGTCCCATCACCAGTACATCATCACAAGCCAGTCCTTTTCTAACTGTCCCATCACCAGTACATCATCACAACCCAGTCCTTTTCTAACTGTCCCATCACCAGTACATCATCACAAGCCAGTCCTTTTCTAACTGTCCCATCACCAGTACATCATCACAACCCAGTCCTTTTCTAACTGTCCCATCACCAGTACATCACCACAACCCAGTCCTTTTCTAACTGTCCCATCACCAGTACATCATCACAACCCAGTCCTTTTCTAACTGTCCCATCACCAGTACATCATCACAACCCAGTCCTTTTCTAACTGTCCCATCACCAGTACATCATCACAACCCAGTCCTTTTCCAACTGTCCCATCACCAGTACATCATCACAACCCAGTCCTTTTCTAACTGTCCCATCACCAGTACATCATCACAACCCAGTCCTTTTCTAACTGTCCCATCACCAGTACATCATCACAACCCAGTCCTTTTCTAACTGTCCCATCACCAGTACATCATCACAACCCAGTCCTTTTCTAACTGTCCCATCACCAGTACATCATCACAAGCCAGTCGTTTTCCAACTGTCCCATCACCAGTACATTGGTAGTATGAGACCAGTACATCACCACAAGCCAGTCCTTTTCCAACTGTCCCATCACCAGTACATTGGTAGTATGACACCAGTACATCATCACAAGCCAGTCCTTTCCCAACTGAGACATCACCAGTACATTGGTAGTATGTGACCAGTACATCACCAGTACATCACCAGTAGTATGTGAGGTAATATACTGTGGAACAAGGACACAGATGGCTAGTTCACAGTCAGATTAGCCCTACTGTAATACAGTACATATTTCCAACTGTAACCCTCCTGTAAAGTACAGTACATATTTACAACTTTAACCCTCCTGTAAAGTACAGTACATATTTACAACTTTAACCCTCCTGTAAAGTACATATTTACAACTTTAACCCTCCTGTAAAGTACAGTACATATTTACAACTTTAACCCTCCTGTAAAGTACAGTACATATTTACAACTTTAACCCTCCTGTAAAGTACAGCACATATTTACAACTTTAACCCTACTGTAAAGTACAGTACATATTTACAACTTTAACCCTCCTGTAAAGTACAGTACATATTTACAACTCACTCACTCACCTTGTATAAAAGTAGAGCATCGCCACATAAATATTGAACAGGTGATGGAGGACGTTCGCTGAGTGTTTCATTCAGCTGTTTTGTCTTCAGTCTCCCTCCCTTTACTCTGAGTAACTTCATTGAGATGGATGGCACTACTACACGTTGCCCTTGGACAGGATTGTATATCAGTCTTTAAAGCTGGAAGCACCACTGTCATCACTCAGAGTTTCACTGTGTCGTTCTCCCGCGTTTAAATGTTAGTTTAGCGTTTGTCCTCCTTGAAACTCGTGTCAGCACTTCCTTGACAAGCATGCACGCACGCACACACACACACGCGCGCGTACACACACACGCGCGTACACGCACACGGTCAAAAGCAGAGAGGAGTGCAATAAAGCTTTTTACTGCAGAGCTATTAGAAACCTAACCTGTTGTTGTTTACATAATGGCTGAGGTACTGCAGGTACAACAACCTTCCTTTGGCCTATGCACCATCTCGTGCCGTTATGCCTTTGGCCTATGCACCATCTCCTGCCGTTATGCCTTTGAGCAAGGCACTTAACCCCCCCCTCACACAATTGCTCTGCATCCAAGCGCGCTGCATTGCTGCTGACCCTGTGCCTCTGAACGTGTGTGGGAATCCTGGGGAATGGGAAAGGCAGAAGATGAACTGCCGTTCTAACCAGGGGACAATAAAGTAATATTCTATTCTGTTCTATTCTATGTCAAGGTTGACCCACTCACCTGACTGAGAGTACACCACACTGCCAGGGAACGAGAAAGGAGATACCTAGTCAGTTGCACAACTGAATGCATTCAACCGAAATGTGTCTTCCGCATTTAACCCAACCCCTCTGATACAGAGAGGTGTTGCCTAGTCTATCATGGCTGAGTGAACGGAACAAATGTTTAATGTATGTTGTGGCACAGATTTCCACCTGTGCTTTGATCTGTGCTCTCAACTGTACAGACTAGTTACAATTTACAAAACAGCTGACACTTTGGCTCTTGCATGTGTTAAGATGTTGGCACAATGATTCCAATAACCCCTCTGAAAGACTCTAAAAAGGAGAGCAAAAACAGATTAATCCTTCACTTGAAAGTTGAGTAATCCACAACTCAGCATCCGCTTGTTAGTGGATTTGTCTGATCAAACTTTCTCTTAACATGGGAAGACATAATGCTCCCAGCACAGGAGGCTGCTGAGGGTAGAGTGGCTCATAATAAAGGCAGGAACGGAACAAATGGAATGGCATCAAACACCTGGAAACCATGTGTTTGATGTATTTGATACCACACCACTGATTCCGCTCCAGTCATTACCACGAGCCCATCCTCCCCAATTATGGTGCTACCAACCTCCTGTGGCTCCCAGACAATTATGTGAATAGTGGAGAGAGGGTGCTATCCCCCCTCGCACAATAACAACGACCATGTTAAATCACTTGAAGGTTTCTTTTTGTTCTATGAGATATCTCAGCTAATCACATATTCCATGTCATTTTATTAGGCGCTAACGTATGATTTGAGATCAAATTCAGTTAATGACTTTAAAAGGCTTAAAATGGAGAACGGCAAGGCTGACCTCTAATGTGGGTTTGCTTTCCAGCAGCTTACCGATATGTGGATTTCATTTAATTGAATGTGAATTTGTATCTGTTTTTTAAGATAACTGAGGCCAGACTAGTTGTCTCACTCTTATCATTATCTGGGGCAAAGAGGGGGGGGGGGGGGGGGGGGTTGAGGTGATCTTGGGCAGCTGTCATGTTGGGTTGGATCATAAACCTAAAAGTAACGAAATCAAAAGGTGAGCAAAAAGACAGAAACAGTAGAGGTTTAGAGAGAAGACTTCATTTGACTATTTACAGCAGAGGTTCAGAGAGAAGACTTCATTTGACTATTTACAGCAGAGGTTCAGAGAGAAGACTTCATTTGACTATTTACAGCAGAGTTTCAGAGAGAAGACTTTATTTGACTATTTACAGCAGAGGTTCAGAGAGAAGACTTCATTTGACTATTTACAGCAGAGGTTCCAGAGAGAAGACTTCATTTGACTATTTACAGCAGAGGTGTAGCGGGGTGCGTAATTGGCGGCAGAGAAGTCAGGAGCAGGAGAGCAGAACTGGGTAATAACCGGAGATTTATTAAGCAAAACCAACGGCATCCAGAACAACAAGATAAATGGGCACAAAAATAACCTGTCGTGCACGTTCCCCGTGAGCGCACAAGCACTACAATAAACAATCCCACACACAGACATGGGGGGAACAGAGGGCTAAATACACAACAAGTAAATGCGGGAATTGAAACCAGGTGTGTGGAAACACAAGACAAAACAAATGGAAAATAAAAAGTGGATCGACGATGGCTAGAAGACCGCCGAGCGCCGCCCGAACAAGGAGAGGACCCGACTTCGGCGGAAGTCGTGACGAGGTTCAGAGAGAAGACTTTATTTGACTATTTATATTTCAGAAGGATATGTGTCTGGATGGGACAGAAGCCTCATTGTCAGGGAGAGAGACATAGGCAGTAGTTAATTACATTTTCCTACTTAATAAATGAAGAACCTTTCTATGAAAGGGCTCTTTCAATCAGACCTTTGTCTCTATTCTCTCCTGAATCTAAGACATCCTCTTACAACAAAGATCATGGCTCCAGATACAACACACACACACACACACACACACACAACTCAAGTCTCTTATACTTTACCAACTCTACTAATAACCCAACTCCTTTCACCTCTGGATCACTCTGTCATTCCTAGAAACCTTTGGTATTTGGTATTTTATTAGGATCCCCATTAGCTGTTGCAAAAGCAGCAGCTACTCTTCCTGGGGTCAGTGGATATGACTAGCTTGTATGGTAACACACCAGGCACACCAATCACACTTCTTATCATCATCTGGCAAAGTAGGCCAATTTGTCTGGCAAAGTCCCTGCATAGTGCTCCTGAGAGGTGGAGGGATACAGTCTGAGCTCCTAATATACTGGACAAAGCACTGCTTTGTGTTCCTCCTCACATTGTCACAGCAGCACACTGTGACTGATGCAGGGACTGAAGCCAACTGAACTTTTTTCTCTCACTCTGAGATGATTAGATCAGACCATCCACAGGCAGACCTCCAGTCTAAGACAGATTGGTTTTGGCCCTTTACTTATCTGGTCAGGGTGTGAGATTCAGTGTTGAGGAGAACTGAGGGCTCACACAGCCTAATAGAAATGGCACCCTAAAAGTGTAGACTCAGGGGTGTAAAACTCATCCCATGGAGGGCCGAGTGTCTGCTGGTCCCGTTCAATTTGTGTCCAATTAAAACCTAGACAACGAGGTGAGGGGAGTTCCTAACCAATCAGTGACCTTCATTGACCAATGAAGTACAAGGAAAGAGTGAGAACCCGCAGACACTCGGCCCCCGTGGAATGAGTTTGATACCCTAAAGGTGTAAAGGGACTCACATCCTTCTGTTTGTTTCCTTCTGACAAAAGACAGAATATGATGTTTTTCAACGGATGTCTTGATGTCATCATGAAAACTCCAGTTTTTGGGGACTTTTCTGAGAGTAAAGGGATAGATTTCTTAGCTTTGATTAGCTTTAATCTAGAGCACAAAACGGTTGCTTGGTAAAATACAACATGTATTTTCTACAGTATACAGTATGTGAAGCCATGCCAGGCTTTATAGCCTACACATAACAACACCAATTTATAGTCTACACATGACAACACAACTTTATAGCCTACACATAACAACACAACTTTATAGTCTACACATAACAACACAACTTTATAGTCTACACATAACAACACAACTTTATAGCCTACACATAACAACACCACTTTATAGTCTACACATAGCAACCCAACTTTATAGTCTACACATAACAACACAACTTTATAGCCTACACATAACAACACAACTTTATAGTCTACACATAACAACACAACTTTATAGTCTACACATAACAACACAACTTTATAGTCTACACATAACAACACAACTGTATAGCCTACACATAACAACCCAACTGTATAGCCTACACATAACAACACAACTTTATAGCCTACACATAACAACACAACTTTATAGCCTACACATAACAACACAACTTTATAGCCTACACATAACAACACAACTTTATAGCCTACACATAACAACACCACTTTATAGCCTACACATAACAACACCACTTTATAGCCTACACATAACAACACAACTTTATAGCCTACACATAACAACACAACTTTATAGCCTACACATAACAACACAACTTTATAGCCTACACATAACAACACCACTTTATAGCCTACACATAACAACACAACTTTATAGCCTACACATAACAACACAACTTTATAGCCTACACATAACAACCCAACTTTATAGCCTACACATAACAACACAACTTTATAGCCTACACATAGCAACACAACTTTATAGTCTATACATAACAACACAACTTTATAGCTTACACATAACAGCCCAACTTTATAGCCTACACATAACAACACAACTTTATAGCCTACACATAACAACACAACTTTATAGCCTACACATAACAACACAACTTTATAGCCTACACATAACAGCCCAACTTTATAGCCTACACATAACAACACAACTTTATAGTCTACACATAACAACACAACTTTATAGCCTACACATAACAACACAACTTTATAACCTACACATAACAACACAACTTTATAGCCTACACATAACAACACAACTTTATAGCCTACACATAACAACACAACTTTATAGCCTACACATAACAACACCACTTTATAGCCTACACATAACAACACAACTTTATAGCCTACACATAACAACACAACTTTATAGCCTACACATAACAACACAACTTTATAGTCTACACATAACAACACAACTTTATAGCCTACACATAACACAACTTTATAGCCTACACATAACAACACAACTTTATAGCCTACACATAACAACACAACTTTATAGCCTACACATAACAACACAACTTTATAGCCTACACATAGCAACACAACTTTATAGCCTACACATAACAACACAACTTTATAGCCTACACATAACAACACAACTGTATAGCCTACACATAACAGCCCAACTTTATAGCCTACACATAACAACACAACTTTATAGCCTACACATAACAACCCAACTTTATAGCCTACACATAACAACACAACTTTATAGTCTACACATAACAACCCAACTTTATAGCCTACACATAACAACACAACTTTATAGCCTACACATAGCAACACAACTTTATAGTCTACACATAACAACCCAACTTTATAGCCTACACATAACACAACTTTATAGCCTACACATAACAACACAACTTTATAGCCTACACATAACAACACAACTTTATAGCCTACACATAACACAACTTTATAGCCTACACATAACAACACAACTTTATAGCCTACACATAACAACCCAACTTTATAGCCTACACATAACAACACAACTTTATAGTCTACACATAACAACCCAACTTTATAGCCTACACATAACACAACTTTATAGCCTACACATAACAACACAACTTTATAGCCTACACATAACAACACAACTTTATAGCCTACACATAACACAACTTTATAGCCTACACATAACAACCCAACTTTATAGCCTACACATAACACAACTTTATAGCCTACACATAACAACACAACTTTATAGCCTACACATAACAACACAACTTTATAGCCTACACATAACACAACTTTATAGTCTACACATAACACAACTTTATAGCCTACACATAACAACACAACTTTATAGCCTACACATAACAACACAACTTTATAGCCTACACATAGCAACACAACTTTATAGCCTACACATAACACAACTTTATAGCCTACACATAACAACACAACTTTATAGCCTACACATAGCAACACAACTTTATAGCCTACACATAACAACACAACTTTATAGCCTACACATAACAACACCACTTTATAGCCTACACATAACAACCCAACTTTATAGCCTACACATAACAACACAACTTTATAGCCTACACATGACAACACAACTTTATAGCCTACACATAACAACACAACTGTATAGCCTACACATAACAGCCCAACTTTATAGCCTACACATAACAACACAACTTTATAGCCTACACATAGCAACACAACTTTATAGCCTACACATAACAACACAACTTTATAGCCTACACATAACAACACAACTTTATAGTCTACACATAACAACCCAACTTTATAGCCTACACATAACAACACAACTTTATAGCCTACACATAACAACCCAACTTTATAGCCTACACATAACAACACAACTTTATAGCCTACACATAACAACCCAACTTTATAGCCTACACATAACAACACAACTTTATAGTCTACACATAACAACCCAACTTTATAGCCTACACATAACAACACAACTTTATAGCCTACACATAGCAACACAACTTTATAGTCTACACATAACAACCCAACTTTATAGCCTACACATAACACAACTTTATAGCCTACACATAACAACACAACTTTATAGCCTACACATAACAACACAACTTTATAGCCTACACATAACACAACTTTATAGCCTACACATAACAACACAACTTTATAGCCTACACATAACAACCCAACTTTATAGCCTACACATAACAACACAACTTTATAGTCTACACATAACAACCCAACTTTATAGCCTACACATAACACAACTTTATAGCCTACACATAACAACACAACTTTATAGCCTACACATAACAACACAACTTTATAGCCTACACATAACACAACTTTATAGCCTACACATAACAACCCAACTTTATAGCCTACACATAACACAACTTTATAGCCTACACATAACAACACAACTTTATAGCCTACACATAACAACACAACTTTATAGCCTACACATAACAACACAACTTTATAGCCTACACATAACACAACTTTATAGTCTACACATAACACAACTTTATAGCCTACACATAACAACACAACTTTATAGCCTACACATAACAACACAACTTTATAGCCTACACATAACAACACAACTTTATAGCCTACACATAACAACCCAACTGTATAGCCTACACATAACAACCCAACTGTATAGCCTACACATAACAACACAACTGTATAGCCTACACATAACAACACAACTTTATAGTCTACACATAACAACCCAACTTTATAGCCTACACATAACACAACTTTATAGCCTACACATAACAACACAACTTTATAGCCTACACATAACACAACTTTATAGCCTACACATAACAACACAACTTTATAGCCTACACATAACACAACTTTATAGCCTACACATAACAACACAACTTTATAGCTTACACATAACAACACAACTTTATAGCCTACACATAACAGCCCAACTTTATAGCCTACACATAACTCAATCCTCTTCCAATTCCTCTTTCTTTGACTATTTTCAACAGACAGTGAGAGCAGGATCAAACATAGCTTCTTCTCAGAATTCATGTGAATAATACTGTCAAGACAAAAATGGCCCCTCTGAAACAAGCAGGAATTTTATAATAAAGACAGTCTTTGTTGGCCCTTTTAGAGTAAGAGAGTCACTCTATGGAGTGCAGACATTGCACCAGCAGTCCTATAGCGAAGAATACCTTAACAAACCCCTCTCCCCAGTCAGTGAAAGGCAGACCAAGTTCAGCTACGGTGCCCCTCTGACAAATACCCAACTGTGTGTATATAACTATAACTTTGATATTATGGAGTCAGTCCTTGCATTCATAGCTCTGTCTATGAATTTGAGAGTGGTTACATTTCTCCAGCTCCATCCCTATGATTTTTTCACCAAAATAGTGGCAGGGTGATGCTTTGTTATTGTTTGAATTGGAGATTGCTCCTTTGAAGAGACAATCAGATTCTCTAGCCCATCGCTCATCTTACCAAGCAAAGGGGTGGGGTAAGGCTGTTGAAATTGAAGAGCTTGGTTATCACACCTCTGATAAATGATTTAATTGTATTCTTCTTCAGAGAAAGAAAAGAGTGACCCTGTCAAAGGGGAGTGCATTGATCCTATTTCTATGGTGGCAGACTTAAGCCATAGGCTGGAAGTTCAGCCAGTCATATTACACTGTGATACATTGGCCTACTTTGCCAGCTTACCTGACAAAAGTGAATTAATCTCAAATCAAATCAAATGTTATTGGTCACATACACGTACACATACACAGCTGATGTTATTACGGGTGTAGCAAAATGCTTGTGTTTCTAGCTCCAACAGTGCACTAATATCTAACAAGTAATATCTAACCATTTCACAACAATACACACAAATCTAAAGTAAAGGAATGGAATTAAGAATATATAAATATTTAGACGAGCAATGTCAGAGCGGCATAGACTAAGATACAGTAGAATAGAATACAATACAGTATATACATATGAGATGAGTAATGCAAAATATGTAAACCTTAAGTGACTAGTGTTCCATTATTAAAGTGGCCAGTGAATTCAAGTCTATGTATATAGGGCAGCAGCCTCTAATGTGCTTGTGATGGCTATTTAACAGTCTGATGGCCTTCAGATAGAAGCTGTGTTTCAGTCTCTCGGCCCCAGCTTTGATGTACCTGTACTGACCTCGCCTTCTGGATGATAGCGGGGTGAACAGGCAGTGGCTCGGGTGGTTGTTGTCCTTCATTATCTTTTTGGCCTTACTGTGACATCGGGTGCTGTAGGTGTCCTGGAGGGCAGGTAGTTTGCCCCCGGTGATGCGTTGGACAGACCGCACCACCCTCTGGAGAGCCCTGCGGTTGCGGGCAGTGCAGTTGGATGCTCTCAATTGTGCATCTGTCAAAGTTTGTGAGGGTTTTAGGTGTCAAGCCAAATTTCTTCAGCCTCCTGAGGTTGAAGAGGCACTGTTGCGCTTACTTCCCCACACTGTCTGTGTGAGTGGACCATTTCAGTTAGTCAGTGATGTGTACGCCGAGGAACTTGAAGCTTTCCACCTTCTCCACTGCGGCCCCGTCGATGTGGATACGGGGGTGCTCCCTCTGCTGTTTCCTAAAGTCCACGATCAGCTCCTTTGTTTTGTTGACGTAGGGGGAGAGGTTATTTTCCTGGCACCACACTTCCAGGGCACTCATCTTCTCCCTGTAGGCTGTTTCATCAACTGCAAAGTTGCCTAGGAACTAAAAGCACGGCTGCCCTGTCGGCTCAATTTTACTCCATCTTACTCCACTACGCCATTAATTATTATTATTCCATTACTCCACAAAACAAAGATAAACCCATTTTCCTCAGATCTTAGTGTTTATAGCAAACAGTCATTTTTAGCCTTGCAATAAACCAAAACCATTATTAGATACTCTACTGCCATCTACTGAGTACGGTTCCCATTGTCACAGTCGTCAAACAATAAAATTTAGCATGTCATTTAATAGCTTTTGTAATACTGCCCTCTTCTGGCAAAAAGGTTAGGCCTAAATCGCCAATATTGGGGGAAAACTGAAGAAAGAAAACCTCTCCAAACATTCACAGCAACTGCCAAATAGGAAATAAGCTAACAGACTAAAAAAGGAAATGTCTCCCAGGGCAAACACCAGACTAGGCCCTGATCCAGTGCTCTATCTGAGTCAATAGATGGATCAACATAGGAGTGAAATATATTGGATTCAAGGATAAGATTTTGTAACAGGAAAAATAATTCAGGCATTACATTTCTACAATACCATTATAGACCTACATTAAACAAAAATAGATGTTTAAATGCACAATCTGAACGATGTTCTATTGATAATGACATTGATGAAGAATACATGGCTAATGATCTTAGTACAAGTAAGTTAAGTAGGCCTACACCTACACTATCATAAACAATATATAAAATGGTATTATGAGTCTTTATGCCTATTGTTTGTTTGTCATCCTCAGACATTTGTAAACAATGTCTACTCAGGTTCATCTCGTTGGCACTAAGGGCACTCCCATCTATAGATGCGCGATTAGCCAGGGGACCAGTTTAGGCTACCTATAGCCTATGTTTAAAACAATCATGTTGATCTCATGGATGGACTGTCAGTCCTTGTATCCATACAACCTGTCTATGACTTTGAGCATGGTTAGGTTACAATTCCACAGCTCCATCTCTCAGCTTTATAGCAAGTGGCAGGGCCGTATGCGCTGAAACAGACAAGGGATTGTCAATTGTTTAGGAAGATGCCTTCGGCAAACCGATAATAATTAGCCTAGTGACAAAATGTACAGTTTTTTTTACAAGAATAAACCCATTGACGCGCACAAAGGGATTAAATCCCAAAAGACGCTGCTAGCCATATTTTATCCAGTGAAGATGTAAAGAAAAGTAATCTCCTCTCACTTCCGCTGTTGAGTGGCTCGAGCGAGTTGCAGTGGCGCGAAGCAGCAGTTGCAGACAGTGCGCGCGCGCCGTGAGCACCTGTCACAAGGTAAAAAGCAGGACAGACGTGTTGTTCGACAAGTACCAGAGGATATTGCAGGGGCTTGAAGCTGGAGCAAGTACACCACACTCCACCACACTTCCACTGGGCTGGGCCAGAGAGGCAGCAACCACCCATTTGGACCGATGTTCTGGCCGAAATGCAGTCTCGACACATCTACATTCGGAATAAGATCGGCGAGGGCATCCAAGCGACCAGCTTTCAGGTAGGTCACACCAACGGGAGAAGATAGACAGTCACTGTAACTATTCTCCTCAAACAGTTTTGTTTTCAAGCAAAACAACTTTGGCACTTTTTGAATTCCTTGTTTTACTACACACCGTGCCTCATGCTGTTTTGGAATGTTTTATCATACAATCTCAACATTTAGTGTCTATGCTACTGAATGTTGTTTTAAATCAAAGAAGAGTGTCCAAAATATCCTAGCTTCACCTAGTAATTACTAGACTAAGTAATACATGTGCTATAAGTCACATTTGGTAAGATGTTGAACATAGATGCCCTATTTTTTTGCTGGTTTTATGAAACATGTAACGTGTTATTTCCTAACCTATGTGATTTCTAACCAAGTGTTTTCACCTAATTATGGCCACACCGCAGCAAGATGCAATACAAGACAAAGGGACACCCAGTGACTAACGTGACCCAGTTAAGATGGCCCTATTTGGTGTAGATTCATGGGAAAAGTAGGTTCTGATATTTTAATAGTGACATTGCTACTAACTCTGGAGACTTAGCCATAAGTGGAGCAAATCACTGCTAGATAATTAACCTGCCCCTTAGAGGTTCAGGATAGGCCTATATTTGGCCCTTTTAGAGACTTGCTAATGAAAGTCGGAAACAGTGAAAGTCTTCATTATAGATAGGGTTGAACATTTCCGTAAATCTTCCCCAAATCCTCAGGTTTTTCATAAATCCTGGTTGGAGGTTTTTGGATTTCCTGCATATTCCCTCCTGATTCCAGGAATGTTCCAACCAGGATTTTGGGGGAAACCTGGGGATTTTGGGAAAGTTGCCAGAATTTTGCAACCCTTATAGATAATTATTTCCTTGAATTTCAATGTTATCGTGGACATATTACTAGCCTACATAACATTACTAGTACTACTACAGATCTACAGTAAGTTACATCTCTCCTATGTTGGGATGACATTGGCTGGCTAGAGACAGAGGGGGGGTTGTGATTGGGGGGTTGTAATTGGCCTGTAGGTGTCATGTTGCCGCCAGTGTCATGTCTGCCCTATGGGGGGCGATGTCACCGGGCTGCTCTGACTGTTCTCACACTGAGACCCCCATGCACACACACACACACACACACACACACACACACACACACACACACACACACACACACACACACACACACACACAGACACAGACACAGTCTTCCATAGCCTGACAGGATCACAGAGGACAAATGCGACAGGAATCTCCTGACATCAATATATAGAATAGATAGACTAATTGATACTCCCAGTTGGTATTAAATAGAATGTTGCGGCCCCGCCCACCTGTGGGGAAAACAACCCTTGGTTACCCCATTGGCTCACAGGAAAAACTAGACTTATTCAAACACAATTATCTTGTTGTCTGCTTGTTTTAAACAATTACAAAACTACATTTAAGAAAAGTACAACATGTCTAATGATTCCTTTTCAACATTGCCTGCTCCAAAGCATTCTCACTACTTAGAAAAACGTAATATTGTAGAGCTTCCTTCATCAATCAATCAATCAAATGTATTTATATAGCCCTTTTTACATCAGCAGATGTCACAAAGTGCTATACAGAAACCGAGCCTAAAACCACAAACAGCAAGCAATGCAGATGTAGAAGCACGGTGGCTAGGAAAAACTCCCTAGAAAGGCAGGAACCTAGGAAGAAACCTAGAGAGGAACCAGGCTCTGAGGGGTGGCCAGTCCTCTTCTGGCTGTGCCGGGTAGCGATTAAAACTGTACATGGCCATTAAGGCCAGATTGTTCTCCAAGATGTTCAAACATTCATATATGACTAGCAGGGTCAAATAATAATCACAGTGGTTGTAGATGGTGCAACAGGTCAGTAAATCAGGAGTAAATGTCACTTGGCTTTTCATAGCCAGGCATTCAGAGGTTGAAACAGCAGGTGTGGTAGAGCGAGAGAGTTGAAAACAGCAGGTCTGGGACAATGTAGCACGTCCGGTGAACAGGTCAGGGTTCCATAGCCGCAGGCAGAACAGTTGAAACTGGAGCAGCAGCATGACCAGGTGGACTGGGGACAGCAAGGAGTCATCAGGCCAGGTAGTCCTGAGGCATGGTCCTATGTCGCTAATGTTAGCCATGTGACTGAGTGCTAGCTAGCTACCAACCAGAACATTAAGCTATCCAAGACCAACAACACAAAGAAATGGAATATAAATCTAGAAGTAGTGAGTGGAGATAAAAACGGACTACTAAACAAGTTAAATGTCTTACCTGTGATGAAATGTTATCGACACACATAGCTACGTGTAGTCTACTTGGACACTGGGTCTCCACAATTTCCCACTCTTCCACAGTGAATAGCCTGAAGCCACAGAGGTCTTCTCGCACGCTCGTTTTCCATACATGGGAGCATTGCAAACCATAGGTCAGGATTTTTGACCTGTTTACTTGTACATTGAACAACACAGCAGCTCTTCAGATTGTTTTGTTATTTCTGTATAACAAAAAAATTATGACTAAGTTGACTCTTTTACATTGGGGGTCAATGGGAAATAATGTTTTCCCCAATTTGTGGTCATGGTTGAGGGGAATTCATTCTTATGACATGAATACTGACTCGGAGTACACATACCAAGTTATAGAATAGAACAGAATAGAATAGAACTATGGAATATAGTAAGATGTAACA
Source organism: Salvelinus namaycush (assembly GCF_016432855.1). Classification (NCBI taxonomy): domain Eukaryota; kingdom Metazoa; phylum Chordata; class Actinopteri; order Salmoniformes; family Salmonidae; genus Salvelinus; species Salvelinus namaycush. The sequence goes on from NC_052313.1 coordinate 57,250,406, forward strand.
CGGACAGCAATTCCATCAGCAACTGCTGTGTACTGTACCATTATGTATTGTTGTTTTTTTCTGTTCATGTTTCTGTTGTTCTCTAGCTTGATTCCCCTTGAGAAGGACTTGGTTGGTTGTGCTGTTTGTCTGATCCCACACAGGTGAACCGAGGGACCTACTCCAGGCGAAGCCGATTGAAGAGGTCTGATGGCAGCACCACCTCCACTAGCTTCATCCTCAGACAGGTAGGGCTCTGGGGTTTCCCCTAGGTACAGATCTAGGATCAGCTTCCCCTCCTCCAATTCTAACCTTAACCATTAGTGGGGGAAATGCAAAACTGACTGAAGATCAGCGTAAAGGGGCAACCTCACCCTATACCACAGGTAGACTGGGATGGGTTAAATTCCAGAAAGATGTTCCTTTCCCTATGTCCTCGTTTTCTACCTTTTCACAGATCTGATAGGACTGGATAGGTGAAAGCAATATGGCGGAAACAAGCTGGAGCTATTGCTAGCTTACACCTAGCCATGTCTTCTCGGATCTGTGATGGGGAGTGACCAAGGGCATAGGGGAGTGGACAACTTTCTGGAATGAAACACAACTTTCTGGGATGAGAACCCACACTGACAGAGAGACAGATTCAGTCACAAACAGACACACAAACACAAGGACACACTTCTTGGAAGCATCTGAGTAGTGCTTTTACATCGTCCAGTTGAATTGAACCATGAATTGATCCTTGAGACATACTACAGCAGGCAGTTAACATCTAACCAGGATGAGGGGACAGCCAGAGAACAGTCACTCGGAAATCAGTCAACCGTTCAGTCATCCATATGTTGCTGACCTGGGGAAACCAACCAAATCACCTTCATTGTGCAGCCCCAGGACAGATCCTTCTAGAGCAGGGGTGGGCAACTCCAGTCCTCCAGGGCCTGATTGATGTCACACTTCTTCTCCTTCCCTAGCAAACACAGCTGATTAATCAAATGTCATTCTCAACTGAAGATCATGATTAGGTGATTATTAGTCAGGTGTGTTAGCTGGGGCTGGAGCAAAACTGTGACACCAATCAGGCCCCCGAGGACTGGAATTGCCCACCCCTGTTCTAGAGCGATAGAGAGCAACAGAGTATGCAGGTTGTTTCTCCAACCCCACTCTAACATAGCTGATTCAGCTAATCAAGGAGCTGATGAGCTGCTGATTAGTACAATGATGTTTCATCAAGGCTGGAGCAAAAGCTTACTGTGCCTATCTCTCTAGGAGGAGGGTTGTCCAGCACTCAACATTGTTTTATTATTTCATGAACTTATTATGCAGATACACTTACATATATTTTTATAATATAAATACTTTACAAAATATATCTACAGGCCAATGTCTTTATTTCAACTATTTCTACTAGTGTGTCTTTCCATAAGAAGGTCCAGTAGGTTTTATGAACCTGCTATTTTCTTATTTGTCTTTTGCCCCTTGTTTATTTTAGAAACGGATACACTTAAAGAAGCATCAAAATGATAATGTGACTATCAGAATGAAAGCTTACAATTATAACATGCAATACATTGTGGTACAGCAAACCATTTTGGACTAAGTCAATTATATTCTGGTTATCCACTATACTCTATACAGCTCCTTTTGTTTTATATCTGGTGCTTAGCCTATACACTGGAAGAGAGAGAGAGAGAGAGATGGATAGAAAGAAAGAAGAAGGGAGAGAGAGAGAGAGATGGATAGAGAGAAAGAGATAGATGGATAGAGAGAAGAGAGGAGAGAGAGATAGATGGAGAGAGAAAGATGAGGGGAGAGAGAAAGATGGATGATAGAGAGAAAGAGGGGAGAGAGAGATGGATAGATGTATGGATAGAGAGAAAGAGAAGGGGACAGAGAGAGATGGATTGATAGAGAGAGAGAAATAGATGGATAGAGAGAAAGAGAGGAGGGGACAAAGAGAGATGGACAGAACGAGATAGATGGATAGAGAGAAAGAGGGGAGAGAGATAGAAAGATGGGTAGAGAGAGAAAGAGGAGGGGACAGAGAGAGAGAGAGAATGATGCTGCTGTCATCCCCCTCTTCCTATACTCCCTCAGTCAAGGAGAGAGTGCGTGTGCGTCCAAGCTGAGTGGAGGGCAGCACAGCCAATCGGCTTGCTGCACAGCCAATCGACTTGCTGCACATTGGCTTTGTCATCGGGTGCTGATATTGAGGAAGGATTCTCTATGCTGCTCCGTTCGGTGTGTTTGGAAGGGCTGATGAAATGCCAGGATTGGGCTGCCTCTAGGGAGAGCCTCTCTGCCTTATAATGTGAGCCAGTAGCATCCAGGCTCAGGCTAACGCACAACCATCGACCAAGCAGGCCTAGGGGAAACCAAGCAGGCCTAGGGGAAACCAAGCAGGCTGGCTCTGCTACTGCTACTACCCCTTCTCCTCTTCCAGCCGAAAAAGGAGGGATTTATTTTTTACCGTCATCCCCCCATCCATCCCGTGTTCTGTGGTGGCTCCCCCCCCTCCTCCTCCTCCGCCTGCTCCCCCTCCTCCACTACAGCCTCCTCCTCCGCTCTCTCGTTTTTTCCCCCTCTTCCTTTTATTCTTCTAGAGGTGCTTTTGGAAATAGCAGACCTCCATGTATGACAATTTGTACCTGCATGGATTTGAAGACTCGGAGGCGGTGAGTGGTGGGGGGGTTTAGCTTCAGATCGTGTGTGTGTGTGTGTTTGAGCGTGTGTGTGTTTGAGCGTGTGTGTGTGTGTTTGTCGATGGAGGTGGCTCAGCTGTGGTGCACACAAAAACACAGGGCTTACTGTAGGTAAGCTGACGGTCTCATGCTGTAGATAGAAGGATCGTGGTCTCCGCTGGGGGGGGGGGGGGGGTGACTGGGGTGGGTTTCACTGTAAGGAGAAGACAGCGTCAAATGTGTGTGTGTGTGTGTGTGTTTGTGTGTGTGTGTGCGCACAGTCGTGAGAGTGTAATTAGTGATGATGTGTATAAGAATAAGTAGCAATATGTGTCTGTCAGCGTCAGCCCAATGCATCTGAATAGCTGCATCATATGAAATGTGCTGATGATAGCTATACAATGTACACTGTAGCCATCCATTTAATGCACAGCAGACGTAGGAGCACAAAGATGGAGATAGCATTATATAGCGAGAGAAGAGCAATGTGTAAATGCTAATTCCTATCCCCCAGAGGGCCGTTTCGCTCCCTGCGTGAGGTTATGATTGTATAATGTATCCTCATATCACAGCCTCTCCAATTGTAGGGTATAGCCCTGCTGCATTTACTGCCTTTGTTTAAAGGGCCAAAGCTTCTATTTTTACACCCGGCAACAGCAGTGTGTTGTATTTCTGCTGCTGAGGACAGAGAGGAGCGTGCGTTGTGATGTCATATACTGGAGTCAGATAGACATGAGTCACATGTCAGTGCTCCGTTGGAAGCCCGGCAGTCATACAATATGGCCGCGAAGAGATTCTGTACCCCAAAATGCACCCATCTAACTACTCATATACCCCGTTATCCATTTTTTTATATATCGGCTGATCAGCAACCGGCTATAATTATTTATTAAGATACATAATGAATATATATAAAGGAATATAGTATTTGTTGAGGGGGGCGTGAGAATAAATGTTTACAAAAACACTAGAAGAGCTGGGTGGTAGTATGTGTGTGTGTGTGGGGGTGGGGGGGGGGGTTGTTCTAACAGGGTGTTCTTATAATATTCTGTATGTCAGTTGGGTGCTTGTGAGTGCTTCAAAAATAGCACACCGTTATAAGACAAGAGTGTGAAAACAGGGAGCTTTTACTATTATTAACAGAAATACTTTTAACAAGAGCAGTGCAGGTTGATTTGTGTCATGTGTTTGTGTCATAAAGGTTACACCCGGTAAAAACAAAAACATTTCATAATTGTGATTAATAATTAGGCTCATAGTACTTTTATCACAGAACCTTAATGTGATCGAGGAATTTATATCAGCATCTGTTTCTTAATAGCATTGACTCAAGATGCAATTTATTTTTTTCCCCAGAGCAATCACTTATCTTTCTAAATAAGCAAACCTCCTCGTTTTTTGTTTCCCAGACCTGGCATTTTGTGATTGGCCCACACAATTCAATAAAGCCCGTGCTGAAGTAAGCCCAAGAAATAGCTTGTCTGTTGTAAAAAGTGCTGTACTATGACTAGCGTCTGTGGATTTTTAGCAGACTGCGAGACTTTCTACGTTCCTAAAGTGATATTGACACACATACACAGGCACTCAGGTACGCACACACACACACAAACACACACACACACACAGTTTTTTCCCTGACTTGAGTTAATGTTGTTCCCCAATTCCCCATCTTTAGTAGAGTCACTCTCTGTTCTTCTAAGGCCAAGGCTTGGGGCAGTACTTTAACTCACGCTCCAGACATGTCACAGCCAACCTTCATGGACAGTTTGCCTAGTGGTTAGAGCGTTGGGTTTCGGTTGCTGGATCAAATCTCTGAGCTGACAAGGTAAAAATCTGTCGTTCTCCCCTCTAACCCATTGTTCCCCGGGTGCCGCAGACGTGGATGTCGATTATGGCAGCCCCCCGCACCTCTCTGATTCAGAAGGGTTGGGTTAAATGCGGAAGACACATTTCAATTGAATGCATTCAGCTGTACAACTGACTAGGTATCCCCCCTTTCCCTTCCTGGTCAGTCTGGCTACCTACGGGCCACTGTGCTCACATATGAGCGTAACCGGTGGTAATGTGTAACCAACCGGTGGTAATGTGGAAATGTATAACCGGTGGTAATCAAACATCTGGGCAATCAAGTCTCAGGCAGTGCTACCTCATCACAAGACTGTGATTCTCTTCCTGGTACAATAGTGCCCCCAAGATAATTAAAAATAAACTGCAGACATCTCAGAATATATTAGTCAGGATTATTCTGAAACTTCCAGCACGTACTCATCTTGACCATTCCCACTTTGAAGGCCTCAGATAGGTCAAAGTAGAGGAGAGAGTCTCTCAGATTAAAGTGGGTCTCGTACATAAGCTTGTCCACAGACCAACAGTATTGTCCCCAGGTACCTATGTAACTACTTTAACTTGGTCCGGGATAACTGTAACTATTCCACTAGAATGAGTGAAACTGACGTTGTTCTTTTTAGATTAAATAGTGGTATTTGTACTCAGCTGCCATTCTTTGAAATAGTCTTCCAAATAATTTGAAACGTATAACCTCCATAGGCAGTTTCAAGTTCTCACTGAAAAAAGTCTCAAAAGTGAGTGGTAAGACTATAGTACGTGGGTGAGAAGAGTAGAAAATGCCCCCCCAAAATAAATTCAATCAATCAATGAATCAATCAATTCCAAATCACCTCTGTTTAGTAAGATAACCCGGATACAATTACGTCTTGCTACAACCTCCTCCACCTGGTGACGGCCTGGTGACGGTGACGCTGGCTGTGTGATCATAGTGACAGCTGCTGTCTTCCTGTCTGTCCCTGTCCTGTTCTATTGCAGGGCTCAGCTGATTCCTACACAAGCAGACCATCGGACTCGGATGTCTCTCTGGAGGAGGAGCGGGAGGTGCCGGGGCAGGTCCAGGGCCAGAGCCCGAGCCAAGGGGGCCCGGGGACCCAGGCCCCGGTCCAGACCCGAGAGCAGAAGGAGCAGCAGGCCACCGTGCAGCTGGAGAGAGCCAAGGTGAGACCCAGAGAGAGAAATACCTCATTAGGTTGTGTTCAGTAGGGATAAAACGTTTTTAAAAGTGTTAAGTGAAATATGAGGGTAGTACCTGGACTTGTGCAGCAAGAAGACTACTATGTAAAGGATGGCAGAAGGGTTATGCCACAATTGGCAAAGCACCAGATGTAAGGATCTGTTATAGCATCTGTTATAGTTATTGTATGACATTTGCTTATAAATGATTTGTGAAGCATCCATGTATGCATTATAAATGGGTTTATGAAGGCTTTATTTAGCCTTGTAAGTCATAGTTCATTCATGTAAACTTAAGTTCATACTGTGCGGCTCTCTGACTGACCCTCTTGTCCCTATCTCTCTCCCAAAGGCTAAAGCCGTGGCCTTTGCTGTGAAGACCAACGTCAGCTACTGTGGAGCATTGGACGAGGACGTGCCGGTGCCAGCAACTGCCATCTCATTCGATGCTAAGGACTTCCTTCACATAAAGGAGGTAATGTTTTTTGTCACTGAGGCAAGGTTGAACTGTCGCACACAATCAACCAGATTTTGATAAAATACATTTGTGAAAGACTTTTCAATGTCAAATGATTTAGGTCGGAGTGTGTAGTTTTCGGACTATACCAATGTACCAGACAAACTAGATTAAGCATAGCAATCAGTATCAACGGAGGTTACTGAGGGGAGGACGGCTCATAATAATTGCCGGAACGGAGCCATTTGAATGGCATAAAACACCTGGAAACCATGTGTTTGATGTATTTGATACCATACCTCTCATTTCACTCCAGCCATTATCACGAGCCCTTCCTCCTCAATTAAGGTGCCACCAACCTCCTGAATTTGATATGTATTTGACCCAGGGCCGTTATCAACCACTATTACAACAGTGTCGTGACTTGACTTTAACATTAATCTGATGACATTTATCTAATTACCTAACTATGTTTAATTGTTATCCGATGAAATTAGTAATGTAACAATTAAATAATTAGGATCTGGGGCACCACGAGAGCGGTTCTTTAAAGAGTTACCATCTCCCAAATTAAACTCTGAAGGTCTCTACCTATCACATCTATAAACAGTCAACTTATTAATCATAACCTCGTATCATATCATCATTCTGAACAGTCGTAACCTCCTTGCATTTGCAAAAACCCCAGCCTAACTTATGATTCAGTACTACACAAATTGGTTTAATTATTTATTTACTAGCTAATTAAATGAGAACACAGGATAAACATGCACACTTTGCATCGATTATTGACTGGAAACCTAATACGTTCAAAACAGGTCCCTAGCGGAATGAGAACAACGTGGCTGCTTGTTACAAAATAAATGGAGGGAGAGGGGGGGGACAGAGACACTTAACATTGGTACTTTCAGAAACTACTCTCACTTACAGTAACCATATACTTTGCACATGAACCGCCACCCGCTTGGTTTGCCGGATCTCTCGGTGGACAGGGTCGCCTTGCAAAAGGAGTTGGGCTTTTCGTGGCAGGCTTGTAAGGCTCTGATTGTCCAAAAGGGTTCCAACAAGTGTTCTACTGTTGTTCTTCTCTGTAGTTGTCTGGTATCAGGTGACTTGTCCTGTAGTCCTGCGCAGAACTACACCGTTTATTTTCCTTCCATCAGCTCTTGAAGATGCTTCTTTGAAGATAGGCTAGCCAGCCATGTCGATGGTTCCCATTGGGGTGATATGAGAGTAGCATAATATGATGGTTTGAGCAGAGTAGTATAATGGTCCTACTTAAATTCGCTTTCGAAGATACTTTACTTAGAACAGCTAATCAGCCGTACCAGTGATTGTCCGGGAGGGGACTATCGTCTCTACCTCGTGTTGAGATTCACAGTTCAAACCACTTTAAACGTAAAGCTGCAGCTTGATGCTTTTCTGGTCTAGTGTGTTCATTTATACAGTTTGTTCGAAAGGGGCGGTTCCGTCATGTTGACACAATCTGACCACACTCGGGGGCATGACTTGTCACTTGTACAAAGTTATGTAAAACAATGATCTCTTATAGCTTCTTGAATCACATCCCTCTCTTAAAACAAAAACACTTATAATTGTTCATATTACATGCACAATCCATAGTATGGAAACTTACTTGTAGTGGGTATACTTTCCAAGTTACAGTATTTCCTTTATAACATTTTGAATGACATCACAAAATAACAAACAAAATGACATTAGTGTTCTATAGATCACCTCTGACCATTCCACACGTTCTATGTTATAAATATTGTTCCAGTAGTTGCTTTTGAACATGTTAGAGTTTCAGCGGGAAAAAGGTCTGTTGAGACAAAGCACAACCCTATGGTGAATTTGGAGAGGGAGACCTGAATCTTCTCCCCTTGATTTACAACAGGACTTGAGTTGTTAATCTCGTCTAGTTATTTCCCCCCCCCCCCTCTGCGGGTGAGAGGGGGTCTGTGGACAGTCTCGTGGATAGTCATGACAACAGCAAGGCATATACACTGAATTTCGTACCTGTGTTCTGAAACACACTCACTGTCTGTTCAAACTAGATAAAACTGCTTATTTCCTTATGTTCATGTCATTTTGGCTGCGTTTAGACATGCAGCCCAATACTGATCTTTTCTTCCACTAATTGTCTTTTGACCAATCACATCAGATCTTTTTCAGAACTGATCTGATTGGTAATTAGTGAAAAAAATATCAGAATTGGACTGCCTGTCTAAACGCACTGAAATTGATTTTTCAACCACACCTCCAACCCATCCAGAAGTTCAACAACGACTGGTGGATCGGCCGGCTGGTCAAGGAGGGCTGTGAGATCGGCTTCATCCCCAGTCCCCTAAAGCTAGAGAACATCCGCATCCAGCAGGAACAGAAGAGAGGGCGAGTCCAAGGGTAAGGCAGCCCATCACCTGTCCTCTCTCGCTCAGTCCAGAGACCTATAGGCTTGTTACCCAGGGAAGGGGGTTATGAAGGGGCCAGCAGTGCTATTCAAAGTTTAGTAAAACTGATTCGGTTATGACAAATTAGTCAAATTAGTACAACTCATTTGGTTATAAATGTGCTTATGATGCGTTATAAAGAGGTTATTCATAGGAAGTGTTACAGATAATTTAGAATAATTACATTTCTCTCCATCCATATCCAGAATAGAACAATCTAAATATTTATAAGGTCTCTGAGCTTAATAATCAGTAATGCTTTGGCTCTTCTAGCGACCTAGCTGCTCTGTCTGTTTAATCGCACTGGAAGCTCCCGTCACCAGTGGTTTGTCTCGTGTGCGTACTAGCCTTCAGAGCCATTCGCTGCACTAGGCCTGTTCAGTTTTAACACTAATTCAGCGTAATGAGAGGACTAGACTTGGGATGAGTTGAGAGGCTCACCTCGAGTCCTTCATTCACCCTATAAGGCCTGGATTCTGTAGAACCCCGTCGCCGTTCACCACATTCATTCTGTGATTCTTGTGTTTCTTTTTATCCCCCTCTTGTCTTTTCCAGTAAGTCTGGAGGCAATTCTTCCTCAAGTGTAGAGGATGAGGTGTCCGCCTCGATCAGACCCCTCATCTCCTCTGCAGGTGAGAGCCTCTTAGACATGATGAGGGGACGTTGTCCGCCCCTACTGGCCCTCCGCTAGGTTAGAGAAGAACTAGAAAACTTTGTCAAGGCAAACGTAAGGCAACGTGAGACGTAGAGCAAGAATTGCTTAGTGTTTAAGCCTTCCCATATCTCTCCATAGAACTTAAGATAAATGATTCCCAGCGGGCAAAACTGGTTGCAACAACGTCATTGTGACGTCTTTTTGTGACATCATGGTCAAGTTGTATTATGGTTGTAAAAGGATGTTTTTCTGGACGTCTTTTTAGCAATCAGAGAAAGACGTCTTTAACTGGTTGTAATCTGAACAGATATCAACCAAAGTATGAAAGTTTACAACCAGAATATGATGTCAATGTAACATTGGTTGTAATCCAGTTATCAGACTTTTCAACAACAAGAAAACCAGTTTACAACCAGAATATGATGCCGTTATAACATTCCATACCAACTTTTGCCTGCTGGGTTGTGGATCCATAGTGTGTATATATATAGTGTATTCTCCCATCCTCTTCCTCCAGTTGAGGACTGCAGGCGCTCTGAGACTTGGCTTACCACAGGGTGAACCCATCCACAAGACTTTGACCCCCCTGAACTTCAGTCATGTGACGTTGTGAATATGCCTCATAGGATATTAGGATCATGTTTATATGTTGTTTGATGATGAATCTAAAGGGTATATGTTTATGTGTTTATTTTGTGTGTCAGTTATAATCCTCGGTTGAAAATGTATTTACTGTAAATTCCCCAAATGAAGTACAGGATCATCAGGTCTCTGATCTGACAAGTTATGGTGACACAATACAATACAAGACATTGACAATTCTGTTTGGTTTTACTTCACAGGAAAGCAGAAACAAAAAGTGGTAAGTGGGTGATGGTAATACCAAACTGTCTCAATCAACTATAGCTGTCTACATTACAATAGTACAGTTCACATCCTACATCCCATCTAACTTCCCATCTAACTTCCCATCTAACATCCCATTTAACATCCCATCCTACATCCCATCTAACATTCCATCCTACATCCCTTCTAACATCCCATCCTACATCCCTTCTAACATCCCATCCTACATCCCTTCTAACATCCCATCCTACATCCCTTCTAACATCCCATCCTACATCCCTTCTAACATCCCATCCTACATCCCTTCTAACATCCCATCCTATATCCCTTCTAACATCCCATCCTACATCCCTTCTAACATCCCATCCTACATCCCTTCTAACATCCCATCTAACATTCCACTCACTGACTTGCCTAGTTAAAGAAAGGTAAAGAAAAACAAACATTTGAAATAGATTTGAGTCAGATTGTGCTGTCCCAATGATCCATACATCCCATACTGTGGTGTGCATCTATCCCATTTTATTACTGTGGGAAAATCTCAATAGCATTTCCTTGACTCCTCGCGTCCTCTCTCCTCATCTCATTCTCAAAACCCATTGGATGAGAAGGTAAAAGGTCCCTCCCCTCTGACTTCTCATCCAATGGGTTTTGAGTAGAGGCGAGGGTTCCAGGAAATGCAATTGAGATTCTCTCAATGTGTCCCCCTGCTCCACTGATTCCTTTGTTACTCTGTTACAGACTGAACACGTCCCCCCTTACGACGTGGTGCCATCCATGAGGCCTGTGGTGCTGGTGGGGCCCTCCCTCAAGGGCTATGAGGTAAGCAGCAGCAGCGGCGGCCATCGAGTCACATGAGCATCCTCTGACTCCTCCCACTGGGCCCATCCTAGAGCTCCCATTGGTGGAATGACATTAACAGTGCATCATGTTAAATGATTGTTGTTGCGGCTGTCATGATCACATCTCATTGAGAGAAGATCTCCTCATGGCTGGATGATGTTTCTATTGACTTCATATTTATAATCATTCATGTTTATATGCAGGCAATGTTTTTCTAATGTTGTGTTGACACAGGCCTGTTAGAGCTCTACTAGAGTCTATATTTAGGCTGCTGAGTGAGGTGCTTTGTTGATGTTTTTTCTAGTCATTCTCAGAACACCATAGTACAGGGAGTTTCTTTCCTCCCCTCGCTCTCTCGCTCTCTCTCTCCCTCCTTGCATGGAGGGAACACAATCAGTCGCCTCATCCCACAGTGTGCTCTGTTGCCACGGTAACAACCTTCTGGGTGAAAACGCGTCAGCATCAGAAGTAGAGCAACGTTTGAAAATCTGAAAGAGAAGAGAAGAGAGAGGAGAAGAGAGTGGAGAGAAGAGTAGAGAAAGGAAAGAAGGGAGAGAAGAGAGAGGCGAGCGAGGAGATAAGAGAGAAGAGAGAGTAGAGGAGAGAGAAGAGAGGCGAGAGAGGAGATAAGAGAGAAGAGAGAGAAGAGAGGAGAGATAGCGAGTAGAGAGGAGAACCCCTGGAAGCAGCATCACTGTGTGTCTAGACTAGACTGCTGTTAAACCAGCCACTAAAGGATCTTTGTATAGGCCACCATCCTTACTGGCAGGCCTCTGACCAGTTCCATGATACCATCTAACTTCAGTCATTTCAGGAGATCCATTTTAGACTGAAATTAGTCTATTGTTGACTATGAGAATATTCATTGCATTTCAGTAACATAATATGAATCTATCAAGTGAGTTGACTGATAGTGACTTGCCTAGTTAAATAAAAAAAAATGATATCATGGAATTGACCCCAAAACCTGCTTTACTATTGCACTCATCCAGTAGAAGTTGTAGTTGTTTAGTATCAGGGTAGAACTCTATTAAATAAAATAGCATGTTTGATATGATTTTCAGTATCCCCCTATCAAATTACTGAATATCAGAACTACTAGAATAGAATTGTTAGAATGATAAATGGTTTGTTGCACGTAGGCTGTCGTCATGGGACATCATGTGCTCTGGCCATGAGGAACACCCAGTTGATAAATGATTTCCCAGGAAGTTTGCTTAATGTCATGCTGTTAGAGTTAAATGTTCTCTTTTTGAACCATACTCTCTGTCTCTGTCTCTCTCTGTCTCTCTGTCTCTCTTTCTCTGTCTCTCTTTCTCTGTCTCTCTATCTCTCTGTCTCCCTCACTCTGTCTCTCTCTCTCTCTCTCTCTCTCCCTCACTCTCTCTCTCTCTTCACTATTTCTCCTCTTTTGGCTTCTCTTTCTCCACAGGTGACGGATATGATGCAGAAAGCACTCTTTGACTTCCTCAAGCACAGATTTGACGGCAGGTAAAATGAAAGCGTGCTCTTCCTTTCTTTTTTTAATTTTGTCTGTTTATTTTTGAACTCGGTTCCACTCAAATGACATTGACTTATGAAGCCCTACCAGATAGATTGGCCTCGAAATTCACATGGAATAGATCTTCAGTAAAGGAGTGTCTGTCTGCAAAATAAGGTTTACAGTATTCATCCACCGAATGCCTAAATTGGTGTCTTTGTTTGACCATTTCAGGATATCTATCACACGAGTCACAGCAGATATATCATTAGCCAAGAGGTCTGTTCTGAATAACCCCAGCAAGCGGGCCATCATCGAGAGATCAAACACCAGGTCCAGTTTAGGTATGTACCTCCATAATGTATTCATCTATTTTACTGTAGGAGTCTTGTGAGTTTGCCTTGTGTATCGAAGACGGTTGCCTACTCTTCTCTGTAGCTAGCATCTCTATGAGACCTGGCTAAAGAAGAATGATTTAGCTTGATTGAGCTTACCTCCCACAATGGAATCAATGGAGTAGTCCCAAAAGTGCAAACTCTGCCCATCTGGCTCTCCAGACAGGCTGAATCAAATGCTCAAAGTATTCATTGGCTACGTTCCAGTGTCCATACTAGACACCACTTGAATGAATCAATGTATTGGGAATGCAATGAAGGAATGGGAGTCAGTGTGTACCGTTTGTTTACGTATATATAGTGTACTGAGCTGACTGTTTTCAATGTGTACCGTTTGTTTACGTATATATAGTGTACTGGGCTGACTGTTTTCAGTGTGTACCGTTTGTTTACGTATATATAGTGTACTGGGCTGACTGTTTTCAGTGTGTACCGTTTGTTTACGTATATATAGTGTACTGGGCTGACTGTTTTCAGTGTGTACCGTTTGTTTACGTATATATAGTGTACTAGGCTGACTGTTTTCAGTGTGTACCGTTTGTTTACGTATATATAGTGTACTGAGCTGACTGTTTTCAGTGTGTACCGTTTGTTTACGTATATATAGTGTACTGAGCTGACTGTTTTCAATGTGTACCGTTTGTTTACGTATATATAGTGTACTGGGCTGACTGTTTTCAGTGTGTACCGTTTGTTTACGTATATATAGTGTACTGAGCTGACTGTTTTCAGTGTGTACCGTTTGTTTACGTATATATAGTGTACTGAGCTGACTGTTTTCAGTGTGTACCGTTTGTTTACGTATATATAGTGTACTGGGCTGACTGTTTTCAGTATGTACCGTTTGTTTACGTATATATAGTGTACTGAGCTGACTGTTTTCAGTGTGTACCGTTTGTTTACGTATATATAGTGTACTAGGCTGACTGTTTTCAGTGTGTACCGTTTGTTTACGTATATATAGTGTACTAGGCTGACTGTTTTCAGTGTGTACCGTTTGTTTACGTATATATAGTGTACTAGGCTGACTGTTTTCAGTGTGTACCGTTTGTTTACGTACATATAGTGTACTGGGCTGACTGTTTTCAATGTGTACCGTTTGTTTACGTATATATAGTGTACTGAGCTGACTGTTTTCAGTGTGTACCGTTTGTTTACGTATATATAGTGTACTGAGCTGACTGTTTTCAGTGTGTACCGTTTGTTTACGTATATATAGTGTACTAGGCTGACTGTTTTCAGTGTGTACCGTTTGTTTACGTATATATAGTGTACTAGGCTGACTGTTTTCAGTGTGTACCGTTTGTTTACGTACATATAGTGTACTGGGCTGACTGTTTTCAATGTGTACCGTTTGTTTACGTATATATAGTGTACTGGGCTGACTGTTTTCAGTGTGTACCGTTTGTTTACGTATATATAGTGTACTGGGCTGACTGTTTTCAGTGTGTACCGTTTGTTTACGTATATATAGTGTACTGAGCTGACTGTTTTCAGTGTGTACCGTTTGTTTACGTATATATAGTGTACTGAGCTGACTGTTTTCAGTGTGTACCGTTTGTTTACGTATATATAGTGTACTAGGCTGACTGTTTTCACTGTATAGGATTCTTGTACGGTGATGCCGAAGTAAAGTGTCCATCCTGAATGGACAATAAAGTTGTATTCTAAAGTCTTGTGTTGTTTCCATCCTGTTCCCCAAGCGGAGGTGCAGAGTGAGATAGAGAGGATCTTTGAGCTGGCCAGGTCCCTACAGCTGGTGATCCTGGACGCAGACACCATCAATCACCCAGCCCAGCTGCTCAAGACCTCGTTGGCTCCCATCATCGTCCATGTCAAGGTCTCCTCGCCCAAGGTAGGGACTGGAGGGTCATGTTATTTGAAACACATCCATGTCTACTATAGGTAATAATACTATTATATGACCAGGAACATCATCTAAAACAACTCACAGAACTGTCAACATTGTCAATTATACAGTACGCTATAACCTACTGACCCACTGGGACCACCTTCTTTTGAAAATGAATGTCAACATGCTTAGACACTGATTGGTTTATCAGTGGAGGGCTTTTAGAGTTATACATGTGTATTGTTATCAGACAAATACACTTTAATCTATCTAACGGATTATTACTTTATTTTAAATGATTCTATTTGACCGGTTTACCTGGTTAAAGATGTGAAAAGCAGTGTTCCCGTAAAAAACGTGTGTGAATATAACATTACATTAGAAAAGAGCAGGACCATTTGAACAGAGGTCTGACACTATCTAACACATATTTAAATGTCTTCCCACCGTCTAGGTTCTGCAGAGGCTGGTCAAGTCCAGAGGGAAGTCCCAGAGCAAGCATCTGAACGTACAGCTGGTGGCAGCTGACAAACTGGCCCAGTGTCCTCCGGTGAGTGACTCTCTAACAGCACACTGTCTCTTTAATCTACACCACTTAGCATACTGTCTCTTTAATCTACACCACCCAGCATACTGTTTCTTTGATCTACACCACCCAGCATACTGTCTCTTTAATCTACACCACCCAGCATACTGTCTCTTTGATCTACACCACCCAGCATACTGTCTCTTTAATCTACACCACCCAGCATACTGTCTCTTTAATCTACACCACCCAGCATACTGTCTCTTTAATCTGCACCACCCAGCATACTGTCTCTTTAATCTACACCACCTAGCATACTGTCTCTTTAATCTACACCACCCAGCATACTGTCTCTTTAATCTACACCACTTAGCATACTGTCTCTTTAATCTACACCACCCAGCATACTGTCTCTTTGATCTACACTACCCAGCATACTGTCTCTTTAATCTACACCACCCAGCATACTGTCTCTTTGATCTACACCACCCAGCATACTGTCTCTTTAATCTACACCACCCAGCATACTGTCTCTTTGATCTACACCACCCAGCATACTGTCTCTTTGATCTACACCACCCAGCATACTGTCTCTTTAATCTACACCACCCAGCATATTGTCTCTTTAATCTACACCACCCAGCATACTGTCTCTTTAATCTACACCACCCAGCATACTGTCTCTTTAATCTACACCACCCAGCATACTGTCTCTTTAATCTGCACCACCCAGCATATTGTCTCTTTAATCTACACCACCCAGCATATTGTCTCTTTAATCTACACCACCCAGCATACTGTCTCTTTAATCTACACCACCCAGCATACTGTCTCTTTAATCTACACCACCCAGCATACTGTCTCTTTAATCTACACCACCCAGCATACTGTCTCTTTAATCTGCACCACCCAGCATATTGTCTCTTTAATCTACACCACCCAGCATATTGTCTCTTTAATCTACACCACCCAGCATACTGTCTCTTTAATCTGCACCACCCAGCATACTGTCTCTTTAATCTACACCACCCAGCATACTGTCTCTTTAATCTACACCACCCAGCATACTGTCTCTTTAATCTACACCACCCAGCATATTGTCTCTTTAATCTACACCACCCAGCATATTGTCTCTTTAATCTACACCACCCAGCATACTGTCCCTTTAATCTGCACCACCCAGCATACTGTCTCTTTAATCTACACCACCCAGCATACTGTCTCTTTAATCTACACCACCCAGCATATTGTCTCTTTAATCTACACCACCCAGCATATTGTCTCTTTAATCTACACCCCCAGCATATTGTCTCTTTAATCTACACCACCCAGCATATTGTCTCTTTAATCTACACCACCCAGCATACTGTCTCTTTAATCTACACCACCCAGCATATTGTCTCTTTAATCTACACCACCCAGCATACTGTCTCTTTAATCTACACCACCCAGCATACTGTCTCTTTAATCTACACCACCCAGCATATTGTCTCTTTAATCTACACCACCCAGCATATTGTCTCTTTAATCTACACCACCCAGCATACTGTCTCTTTAATCTACACCACCCAGCATATTGTCTCTTTAATCTACACCACCCAGCATACTGTCTCTTTAATCTACACCCCCCAGCATATTGTCTCTTTAATCTACACCACCCAGCATACTGTCTCTTTAATCTACACCCCCCAGCATATTGTCTCTTTAATCTACACCACCCAGCATACTGTCTCTTTAATCTACACCACCCAGCATACTGTCTCTTTAATCTACACCACCCAGCATACTGTCTCTTTAATCTACACCACCCAGCATACTGTCTCTTTAATCTACACCACCCAGCATATTGTCTCTTTAATCTACACCACCCAGCATACTGTCTCTTTAATCTACACCCCCCAGCATATTGTCTCTTTAATCTACACCACCCAGCATATTGTCTCTTTAATCTACACCCCCCAGCATATTGTCTCTTTAATCTACACCACCCAGCATACTGTCTCTTTAATCTACACCACCCAGCATATTGTCTCTTTAATCTACACCACCCAGCATACTGTCTCTTTAATCTGCACCACCCAGCATATTGTCTCTTTAATCTACACCACCCAGCATACTGTCTCTTTAATCTACACCACCCAGCATATTGTCTCTTTAATCTACACCACCCAGCATATTGTCTCTTTAATCTACACCACCCAGCATATTGTCTCTTTAATCTACACCACCCATTGCTCCTTTTCAAGGTGTCTTCTTTCTACATTAACCTCCAACAATGTCTCCCTAGGTTTGCTTGAGGTTGATTCAAGACAGGGCCATTGAAAAGGTCTATTAACAATCAAGTGACAAATTACAATATTCAGTTTGTGTGACTGACCGGGGTTTGAACCCAGGTTTTCTGTGAAGCACAAGACAGCCTAGGTATTAGTTTAGGGAGCTAACAAGTCAGCTCAGCTCTAATGCCACGTTACTCACCTGTTTCACCAAACCCTCTCTCTCTCACTCCCGCTCTATCTCTCTCTCCCTCTCTCTCCCTCTCTCTCTCTCTCTCTCTCTCTCTCTCACTCCTGCTCTATCTCCCTCTCTCCTCCCTCCCTCTCTCTCTCTCTCTCTCTCTCTCTCTCTCTCTCTCTCTCTCTCTCTCTCTCTCTCTCTCTCTCTCTCTCTCTCTCTCTCCCTCTCTCCTCCCTCCCTCTCTCTCTCTCTCTCTCTCTCTCTCTCTCTCTCTCTCTCTCTCTCTTTCTGTCCCACTTTCTCACTCTCACTCTCTTTCTCTCTCTCTCTCTTCACCCCCTCTAATAGGAGATGTTTGACATCATCCTGGATGAGAACCAGTTGGAGGATGCGTGTGAACACTTAGCTGAGTATCTAGAGGCCTACTGGAAGGCCACCCACACCTCCATGGCCACGCCGCTCAACCCCCTGCTGGGACGCAACCTGGGCCCCACCGCCCTCACTCCTTACCCCACCACCATCTCTGGACTGCAGGTTGGTCATAAACAGATAGCTACAGCGCTATGGGGTTAAAGCGACATTACACTCCAAAATCAAAGTTTGTCCAAAAATGTTGAGTTTGGAGTGTGATGTCATTTTAAGGGGAGACAGTTAATCTAAGTTAGATGAGTTGATTAGTGCCCCGTGTAACATACAGAAATGTAACAAAAAGGGGTTTTGTGTGTGTATGAGGTGAACCAGCAGACTCAAAGAATGAGACAACACAGCAACCACACGGGAGACCACTCCACGCCCAACGAGCGTCGCAACCTGATGACCGCCGACGAGAACTACCACAACGAGCGGGCGCACAAGGGACGCAACCGCATGTCGTCGGGCTCGCAGCACAGCCGAGACCAAGACCCGTACCACCAGGACTACCAGGACCCCTACCAAGACTCCTACAAGCCCCACCGTAACCGCTCCTCCCCGGGCAGCTACAGCCACGACTCCCGGCACAGGCTTTGAGCCCGAATGACGTCCCAGCTTCACAACCCTTATAGGCCTCAAGTCAACTCTCTGGTGGCAACAGAGTCAAAATGGTTCCCGTTCAAAATATTGTGTCAAATTCTGTTGTTTTCGATTATTTGTTTTACTTCAGGCGTTAGATGAGGAGTAGTCCCGCCCCCCTGAACAAAATCTCCAATCACCTCTCATTCCCATTCTGTCTTGCCTGGGCACTGGCAGGGACCCCTGTTAAGCAATGATGCGGAAGGATGAGGAAGAAGGACAATGCTAATGCTACATAACTGAGTTAATACAACTCATATGACTGAGTTGCTTTTCCTCACAAGGGGACTTTCCTAGTTCCTGTGTTTCCCACACAGAGAGATGGGTTGAAGAGGAAAGCAGTATGAGATATTGTGGGCTCAGAATTGTGTACCCACAATCCCCCCCCCCCCCCCCATGAGTCGCCATAGCAAGTGGTGGAGTCACTGCTGAAAGCTGGTAGTCCCCAGACCGTTCAGTTGTTTGCATGCTGACTGAGAGAGTTTCGCTAGTATCGTCAATATATTCACTTACAGTACATGTCTGTTGTCATGAGGAGTTGTATACTTAGACCTGCCCCACCATGACTGGCAGTGGTCTTTTTCCAGACCTCAACTGATTCCTGAGAGGAGCATGTGGAGTATTTGGTTGTTTTGTTAACAAGTGCTTTCACATGTCAGATACTGTATGTGCCATTTGAACACCTGTCTAGCTTGGCCTTTCTTCGGCAACAGTCGATACTTTGCATATCTCAGTATTTTTCGCTACTCTGATTCGGTTGTGTCAGACTCATAGAGGTATTATAACAAGAAGCAGGGGTGTCAAACAATCAGAGTTTGCCTCATCTCTGGCCAGCCTCGTGATTGGTTGACCGTCCATGCTGCTTCCTGTGTTTCTCTCTGGCCAGCCTCGTGATTGGTTGACCGTCCATGCTACTTCCTGTGTTTCTCTCTGGCCAGCCTCGTGATTGGACGACCGTCCATGCTGCTCCACTAACGTTGGATTGTGTCTTCCCAGGGTCCTTTGCATCATGATCATTGATTCTCTGTGTAGCTGGCATGTTTTCCCTGACTTGAAAAAGTAATGCTCCCTTTGGTAGTAATATCCCTGTGTAAAATAGAGGGTGTTTAAGGAGGGAGAGCACACATTGGTGCAAAATAGGTGCAGTCTAATTACTTGAGAGTGCGTCATCTGAACTTTTTGTGGGTATTTAAATACATGAACATGGAAATGGAAGAAATTAATTGGTCAGTTTATTTCTAGCAACAATTTTTCTTCAGTAATTGTGGGTTTTTTGAGTTTTCGATGAGATGAGAAGCATGCAGTTGTACCCAAGGGGGTTTGGTGACTATTTGCATTGGCTCACTGATCCAATGCCTAGGCTTTAGTTTAGTGGGCTAATACACACTTCTGGCGTGCAGGAGGCCCGGGTTCGAACCCGGTCGGTCACAGAGACACAACCACCCTTCAGGTTTTCCCTGCGGTGGATAGGTCATCTAAACTGGAGCTTTGACCAAGATGGAGATGGTGGTCCCTCCCTGTGCATCCTGGGAGAGGGAGTTCTTGGGGCAGCGTATTCTGAGGCATTGTTAGAGAGATGTGCAGAGTTAACTTGTTATAGCTAGCTGTCTTTTAGTGTAATTCCCTCCAATAGAGTCGATGTACTGCAGTGACATTTGTAGCACCCTCAGCAGGTGGTGCCTTAACATTCTAAAACAATTAAGAACTTCTGAAACGATAGGATCTTAATTATGATTTAGCTCCAGCTGTCTGGTTAGGGCACTGACTGGCTGTTTTCAGAGAGCCAGTTGATTTCCTTGCCCATATCTATGTCTCTTATGCTAGTTTGTTCAATGACTGAAAACAATAGACTGCAAAACGAAGAAGAAAAAAAAGAATACAAGTACATCTGCTGTTGTTTATGAGCATGCTTCTCTGTCATATTGTGATTCAGGCCAAAGTGAGTGTTGGCTGATTGAATGGGGAGTTACTCACTGTTCATTAAAAACCAGAACCAAGAACCAGAACTAAGATTCAGCTCTGTTGCTTCAGACAATCAGAGGGATTTTCTAGCCCATTGACCTCTGTCCCACCAGAGTCCCAGTCTGTGAGGGTTTGGTAACTGAAGGTTGGGTTACTGCTACTGTGTGTAGCATGTCGTATCCCTTTTGAAACATTGGGGATCTCCTTTTCTATTAACAATTAATTAACTGAATTACAATAGATTTTCTGAATTGACTTGAAAATTTAAATTTACCACAACTCTTTTTCCTGTGAATGCCCTGGAAAGAAAACATTTGTTCTTTGAATGGTATAGATATAATTTCTAAAGGTCTCTGTTACTGATCTGAAAAAAAGCACGTGTCCTGTACTCTTCTTTTGTCTTCTTGTAAGAAATTAAGAGGCTACATTTTTGCCTCTAAATTAAGTTGAATTACAATTCTCATTATTTGATTAAATAACATGGGTTTAAACTCGACCCGGCCATTAAAACAGTTAAATGTTTTTTTCTTTGGTAAAAATGTACAAAAAATAAGAAAAAGTCAAAAATGTATCTCAATATAGGAAAAAGTAAAAGATACATATTTGCTGGTGATTATTTTTATAATAAATACATACATGTACATAATGTCTTTGAGAGATGCTATTTGCTGTATACTTGCATTCTCATTAAAAACTACGATCCTCGACGGGACAACTTGGAACAACAAACGTTTCAGTATACAAAAATGTCAGTATACAAAAGTTTCAGTAATGTGCAATACAAAAAGCATGCTGTTTTAAAATGAGGAAATTCCATGTACTATGCAACCATGTACATCGCTTCATGCTGTGACTAATTCTCCAACTGTCCTTTTCCAAGCAGCTTCATCAGAACTCTTAAGGACATTTTGTGTTGATACTTTTTGTGGAAGACGAACAACTCAACGGCTAATGCGGTATTGCATGCATAATGTACCCTTTTAATTTATTAAAACGAATGAAAAGAAAATCATGTGAAATGCGAGATGATTGTGTCAAAGGCGAAGCTAGAAGTAACTTAAAAGTTTTCTTTTACAAAATAAAAGAGTCGTTCTACAACAACTGTCTCAGGTAACTTCTTTATCATGTATTATCTATATAGGCTTTTATTCTTTTTTATCAATATTTTACGTAGCAACACGTACCTACCAAATAGAATCTCATTCTGGTTCTGTGGTACCTACAATGAGGAATGCCACACTTAAAAGGCCCCTGTTGTTTACAATGATAATGTTGTGCAGTACACGAATCAACCACACAGTGTCCCTGTCTAGTAATAAGAGAGTATATCAAGTCTCATTTCAGTCTCTTGCCCTGGCATAGCCTGGTGGAAACAGACCGATCGCTGCACTCACCATTCTCACTCACTTCACGTATTATCACCAATTAAAAGATGATTGATATATGAAGTGAACTGGAGAGGTGAACGGCGTGATCAGGGTGGTTCCACCAGGCTAACCCTGTCATAGGCTACCGCTCCAGTCAATCCATGTGTTATCTTCACAGAGGAAAAGGTCTGATCCAGAGCTGATCCAACTCAAGATCCAGTAAATATAGTACAGGACAACATTCATCTGATTTTAATCTGATTTATTTTGGACTGAGCTGTCAATGATATCCAGAGATCTGAGCTGTCAATGATATCCAGAGATCTGAGCTGTCAATGATATCCAGAGATCTGAGCTGTCAATGATATCCAGAGATCTGAGCTGTCAATGATATCCAGAGACTGAGCTGTCAATGATATCCAGAGATCTGAGCTGTCAATGATATCCAGAGATCTGAGCTATCAATGATATCCAGAGACTGAGCTGTCAATGATATCCAGAGACTGAGCTGTCAATGATATCCAGAGATCTGAGCTGTCAATGATATCCAGAGACTGAGCTGTCAATGATATCCAGAGATCTGCTGTGCTTGTGGGTTTGACAGATAAAGAGGGAGTCATGCAGAAAGGATCCTTACAGAGAGGAACATTATGTTGAACTATGGGGGTTTGTCTTTGGATGCATCCATTTATTGCCCACCTACATGTGTGTGCGTGTGTGTGTGTGTGTGTGTCTGTGTCTGTGTCTGTGTCTGTCTGTCTGTGAGCATGTGTGCATGTGAAACCCTGTACAGTTTTCTATAACAGTCCCTTTCAGAGTATGTGCAGAACTCGTTAGCTGCCTGAAGCAGGTTGATTATGTAACTGGAGAGTGAGGACAGAGACACAGCAATGAGATAGCACTGTCAGGATGCTTTATCCACACCACTGCTCCAGACCTCTTCAGGTCTAAATCCTGGGTTGTCCCCAGTAGGGCACATGGTAACAAAATGTATTGTAATAGAAAATACTAATGTGTCCCTATTGGACAAGGTTGGGGCTATGGTAGTACCTCACCGTTTCTAAACGTTTTCTCTCCTACCACACAACTCTACCCTCTCCCTACTGAACAACACAACTCTACCCTCCCTACTGAACAACACAACTCTACCCTCTCCCTACTGAACAACACAACTCTACCATCTCCCTCCCTACAACACAACTCTACCCTCTCCCTACTGAACAACACAACTCTACCCTCTCCCTACTGAACAACACAACTCTACCCTCTCCCTACTGAACAACACAACTCTACCCTCTCCCTACTGAACAACACAACTCTACCCTCTCCCTCCCTACAACTCTACCCTCTCCCTACTGAACAACACAACTCTACCCTCTCCCTCCCTACAACTCTACCCTCTCCCTACTGAACAACACAACTCTACCCTCTCCCTACTGAACAACACAACTCTACCCTCTCCCTACTGAACAACACAACTCTACCCTCTCCCTACTGAACAACACAACTCTACCCTCTCCCTACTGAACAACACAACTCTACCCTCTCCCTACTGAACAACACAACTCTACCCTCTCCCTACTGAACAACACAACTCTACCCTCTCCCTACTGAACAACACACTCTACCCTCTCCCTACTGAACAACTCAACTCTACCCTCTCCCTACTGAACAACACAACTCTACCCTCTCCCTACTGAACAACACAACTCTACCCTCTCCCTCCCTACAACTCTACCCTCTCCCTACTGAACAACACAACTCTACCCTCTCCCTACTGAACAACACAACTCTACCCTCTCCCTACTGAACAACACAACTCTACCCTCTCCCTACTGAACAACACAACTCTACCCTCTCCCTACTGAACAACACAACTCTACCTCTCCCTACTGAACAACACAACTCTACCCTCCCTACTGAACAACACAACTCTACCCTCTCCCTACTGAACAACACAACTCTACCCTCTCCCTACTGAACAACACAACTCTACCCTCTCCCTACTGATCAACACAACTCTACCCTCTCCCTACTGAACAACACAACTCTACCCTCTCCCTACTGAACAACACAACTCTACCCTCTCCCTACTGATCAACACAACTCTACCCTCTCCCTACTGAACAACACAACTCTACCCTCTCCCTACTGAACAACACAACTCTACCCTCTCCCTACTGAACAACACAACTCTACCCTCTCCCTACTGAACAACACAACTCTACCTCTCCCTACTGAACAACACAACTCTACCCTCCCTACTGAACAACACAACTCTACCCTCTCCCTCCCTACAACTCTACCCTCTCCCTACTGAACAACACAACTCTACCTCTCCCTACTGAACAACACAACTCTACCCTCTCCCTACTGAACAACACAACTCTACCCTCTCCCTCCCTACAACTCTACCCTCTCCCTACTGAACAACACAACTCTACCCTCTCCCTACTGAACAACACAACTCTACCCTCTCCCTCCCTACAACTCTACCCTCTCCCTACTGAACAACACAACTCTACCCTCCCTACTGAACAACACAACTCTACCCTCTCCCTACTGAACAACACAACTCTACCCTCTCCCTACTGAACAACACAACTCTACCCTCTCACTCCCAAGCTCATAACTCTACCCTCATTTCTCCACAGTTCGGGTTGTAAATCTACTGGTAATTTACCAAAGTTAAAATAATCTTTAGTAATTTTGGTAATTAACAGGTTATCTATGGTAACTTTGGTAATTTATACTTGAATAACTTTTTAAAAATGCATATGTTTTTTTTTTTTATATCTGTGT
The DNA here is from genome assembly GCF_016432855.1 of Salvelinus namaycush. Classification (NCBI taxonomy): domain Eukaryota; kingdom Metazoa; phylum Chordata; class Actinopteri; order Salmoniformes; family Salmonidae; genus Salvelinus; species Salvelinus namaycush. The sequence continues at coordinate 57,275,223 of NC_052313.1, forward strand.
CCATATTGTCATTGAGTTTTTAGTGGATAGACCATATGGTTCAACAGCATTTAGCCTAATTAATGAGAAAAGCATCTTTTCAACAGTATTTGTAACAACTGTAACTCAATCAACTACTGACTTTTTTCGCAACTGCCACCAGTTTGGTGCAAAAATATTACAAAGACATATTAACATAGCTAAATAAATAAAAGTGTGTAAAAAAAAATTTAGCATATTTTATGCTGAAACCCTCATATTAAACACAAATGTTATCCACTATGGTTTATATTTAGGACAATGTTTTACAGTTTTGTCATATTTTTTTGTTGGTATCATCTGAATTGATTATTTTCCATGTGATAAGGCCACACAGAGGGACAGAGATAATTACAGACACCTGTGATAATCTGAAGTACCCCAAAAGGCCACTAGATGTCATCTTATAAAATAAAAAACTTAAAAGCTACCAAACTTCTGGTAGTTTACTGGTAAACGTTTCCAGTAATATACCATCCATTTGCAACCATATACACAGTCCTCAGCACAAGCCTTTCCCTCAATAGCTAATCCGCCTCAAAATAGACCGCCTATCTCAGTGGAGTCAACTGAAACCCTGACCTGGCATAGCTCTGACCACTATATGGCTCTGGCTGGTGTTAGGTAGGACAGAGAGGTGTGTGAAGAGGGTTGGTCTGAAAGGAGAGCTAAAATACAGTCGTGGCCAAAAGTTTTGAGAATGACACAAATATTAATTTCCACAAAGTTTGCTGCTTCAGTGTCTTTAGATATTTTTGTCAGATGTTACTATGGAATACTGAAGTATAATTACAAGCATTTCATAAATGTCAAAGGCTTTTAATGACAATTACATGAAGTTGATGCAAAGGGTCAATATTTGCAGTGTTGACCCTTCTTTTTCAAGACCTCTGTAATCCGCTCTGGCATGCTGTCAATTAACTTATGGGCCACATCCTGACTGATGGCAGCCCATTCTTGCATAATCAATGCTTGGAGTTTGTCAGAATGTGTGGGTTTTTGTTTGTCTACCCGCCTCTTGAGGATTGACCACAAGTTCTCAATGGGATTAAGGTCTGGGGAGTTTCCTGGTCATGGACCCAAAATATCGATGTTTTGTTCCCCGAGCCACTTATCACTTTTGCCTTATGGCAAGGTGCTCCATCATGCTGGAAAAGGCATTGTTCGTCACCAAACTGTTCCTGGATGGTTGGGAGAAGTTGCTCTCGGAGGATGTGTTGGTACCATTCTTTATTCATGGCTGTGCTCTTAGCCAAAATTGTGAGTTTTGGCTCCCTTGGCTGAGAAGCAACCCCACACATGAATGGTCTCAGGATGCTTTACTGTTGGCATGACACAAGACTGATGGTAGCGCTCACCTTGTCTTCTCCAGACAAGCTTTTTTCCAGATGCCCCAAACAATGGGAAAAGGGATTCATCAGAGAAAATGACTTTACCCCAGTCCTCAGCAGTCCAATCCCTGTACCTTTTGCAGAATATCAGTCTGTCCCTGATGTTTTTCATGGAGAGAAGTGGCTTCTTTGCTGCCCTTCTTGACACCAGGCCATCCTCCAAAAGTATTCGCCTCACTGTGCGTGCAGATGCACTCACACCTGCCTGCTGCCATTCCTGAGCAAGCTCTGTACTGGTGGTGCCCCGATCCCGCAGCTGAATCAACTTTAGGAGACGGTCCTGGCGCTTGCTGGACTTTCTTGGGTGCCCTGAAGCCTTCTTCACAATAATTGAACTGCTCTCCTTGAAGTTCTTGATGATCCGATAAATGGTTGATTTAGGTGCAATCTTACTGGCAGCAATATCCTTGCCTGTGAAGCCCTTTTTGTGCAAAGCAATGATGACGGCACATGTTTCCTTGCAGGTAACCATGATTGATAGAGGAAGAACAATGATTCCAAGCACCACCCTCTTTTTGAAGCTTCCAGTCTGTTATTCGAACTCAATCAGCATGACAGAGTGATCTCCAGCCTTGTCCTCGTCAACACTCACACCTGTGTTAACGAGAGAATCACTGACATGATGTCAGCTGGTCCTTTTGTGGCAGGGCTGAAATGCAGTGGAATTTTTTGGGGGGGATTCCGTGGATTTGCATGGCAAAGAGGGACTTTGCATTTAATTGCAATTCATCTGATCACTCTTCATAACATTCTGGAGTATATGCAAATTGCCATCATACAAACTGAGTTAGCAGACTTTGTGAAAATTTATATTTGTGTAATTCTCAAAACTTTTGGCCACGACTGTACACTACGGAAAAAGAAGGAACAGCACGTCAGAAACCAGCTCAATGTAACTGAAGAATCCATATAATCTAACCACCTCTGAGAAAATTGGAACACATTAAAAAAGCAACAACACGAAGAGCTATCTATTCAAAATGGAGAAGTATGGATAAACCACTTCTCCAATATTTTTGGCCCTATAATAAATGAACAAACAGCAAAAACATATACATGATCAATTACAAATCTTAGAATCAGCTATTAATGACTACCAGAACCCACTGGATTCTCCAATTACATTGAATGAACTACAGGACAAAATACAAACCCTCCAACCAAAAAGGCCTGTGGGGTTGATGGTATCCTAAATGTAATGATATAATATACAGACCACAAATTCCAATTGGCTAAAGTGAAACTCTTTAACATCATCCTCAGCTCTGGCATCTTCCCCAATATTTGGAACCACAGGAGTTTCAATTACATTCGCTACATTTCAATGTCACACAGAGGTTCTGAAACTTTTTTGTTTGTCTTGGGAAACACCAAACTAGTTGATTGCTGTAGCTTGCCTAAAAGGGACTTGTTTAGACAGTTTGATTATCTTATCCTTTGAGGTTTTAAAAGTGTTCTTCCTCCATGAATTTGAACATTCACAGCAACTGGGAAACGTCTATGGCAGCCATTGTTGTCACCTTAGCTTGCTACATAACTTCTGAGTGATAGGAAGCACGAGCACCACCAATCAGCCTACACACCTTTCGTTACTATGACGTTGTTACAACAGTATCACAACTAGCGTGACCATGTCAGAAAATAACAGCAGTCTGAACACACACAAATCCGATTTGATCACTTGTAATTTGCTGTTTGGGCAGTCAGTATTCCAAAACAGATTAGAAGAACCAAACTATTTTGACCTTTAAAGCCTGCAGGGTGAACAAGGCTTAAGTACAGGTGCCATTCTAAAGGCCACATCTTATTGCCTGTTCTTCATAGGACTATTGTAATACTGTATCCTGAAATCAGGAATGTGTCAGATGTTATACATTCATAACAAGTGGAATTCAATCAAAAAGACCCAACTCAACTTGAACCACAGTAACACGTCACTGAAAGCTAGATTGGTTGGTCAGAATAGGAAGAGACTCAATACAACAGTTTGAAGCAGAAAGTATAGTTTATTGTATCCTGTATAGAAAATCAACCAAAAGCAGTGGAAGGCACACATTGTATTTGTGGGGAAGGGTCAGTTGTATAAGTGCCAGCAAACCTCAACGTCGTGGACAAGACACCCCCCAACCCACATATAGACAGAATCATATCAAAATATAGTGTTACACACGTGTGACGCCGACACAGCCCACCACTCAGTCAACGGGGAGCTCTTTCTAGGCTCCAACCCACTGCCTTAATACGGTGTCCATATTAGGACAGCCTCAGTCTTTGCAGGACTTGACAGACAACTCCTGCAGAGACGGGGGATGTATCCTAATATGGACACCGTAACTTCATGACAAGAATTAAAGGATGCAAACCAGTTACCAGGCCAAACATTCCAGCGTGTACAATGTCAAAACATATGACTTTGCAAAAATATATTCATATATACATTTACATTTTAGATGTTTGTTTCATATACTCCCCGATAAACTATACGAAAAGCAGAACTTGAATGGTACAGCAATAGGTTGGTACAGCTTTCTGTGAGAAAACAATGCGAGGAGTAGAGTCCCCCCTGTTTAGCTTACTATTGGCAGTTATAGTTTTTGGAGAAGGGACTGCGTGACAGTACTTTTGTCATCATCATAGTACATAAACATGTATTTTCAATACACACTTCAGGAAAAAATACTGTTTTGTATGCGTGTCCCTTTTACATGTTACGACAAAATGAGTCAAATGAAAGAGCTAAAAAAAACATCTTGGAAAGATACATCTGGTAGGACACGCCAACATCCGGAGTAAAACAGCACCGAGAAGGTTTTACATTTCTGGGTGAGAGAAAAAAACAATCCCCCGAGTCTGAAGAGAATGCTGAGCTAGCGAGTCCTAGCTCGCAACTTGCTCAGGGGTACTCGTGTCCCAGCTTCTTTATAGTCGTACGATGTATTATGGATTAATAAGAACAGTCGGTTGCCTGTGTGTTTGGCCCATTCATTGCATACAGAGTTACATTACATCACCACCTGTGGTACTAAGGTTCATTGGAGTCGTAGTTTCTCTCCAAGGTGAAGCCCCTGTGAGCGTGTCAAGTGTGCTACTCTGTTTGGGATCAAGCCATAAAGCGATTGCTATATCAAAAGGGCAATGTTTTATATCCTCGCCATTATTTGTCATACTCGTACCTAGCAGATTGTGGAAACTGCATGGCTATTGGCTAGCAGATTGTGGAAAATGCATGGCTATTGGCTACAATCCTGGCACACTCGCGCCCATTACTTGAGTCCCATTATAATCACGTGAACCGTGTCCTCGCTCAACCCCCGTAAGGGAGATCACTCAGTTCATGTTGATGAGGATGTGGACCTTTCGCCACAATTCAGTTTGATAACAGAGGGCAAAGAAGAAGCAAGATGGCCGTCTCAGGTTTGACAGTTTTTTCCTTGGGACTTGGGGAGGGTAATCTCAAGACTGGCAAGAGGAGCTGAGTTTGGGATAGGAGTAGGGGAGGGGGGTTAGAGAGCTCCAAATCCGCTCAGCAGCTTGGGCTCTGGGTGTGTAGTTAGGGGACTAGGGTTTGGGCTCTGGGTGTGTAGTTAGGGGACTAGGGTTTGGGCTCTGGGTCTGTAGTTATGAGACTATGGTTTGGGCTCTGGGTGTGTAGTTATGGGATGTGGGGTAGGGTAGTGGTGTGTAGTTAGGGGATGAGGAGAAGGGTAGGAGTGTATAGTTATGGGACAAAGGGTAGGGTAGTGGTGTGTAGTTAGGGGACGAGAGTTTGGGTTTAGGGTAGGGGTATGACAGCTGTCTTTATTCCGTCATTAGTCAGAACATTCAGAATGAATAGTTATCGGGGAAGCCCAGTAACGAGACGCACCGCTCCCCTCCGTCGGCCAGGTAGGGGCCACAGCCATCCTCGTAGTGGGCCAGGGGCACGGTGGTGTCGTCCTCCCCCGCAGACGGTGGCAGGCAGTCCGGGTCCTGCTTCAGGCTGGGCCTCTGGTTGTCAGGGAAGGCCATGGAGAAGAGCGCCTCGGGGTCACACGTAAACTTGTACACGTACCTCTCTCCAGCCACCTGATCCCACCCAAAGAGGAAGTTAAACAGTCGTTCCGCGCACAACCGCTAGTAGTTTGAAAATAACGTTTGACTTTATACCCAACCTTCTGAAACTCTCAATGCATCTGACCTGTCCTTATATACAACCAATGTACTATGTATTGGTGCAATGTAGCTCTCCATTGTACTGTGATGTTTTCCATCAATTCATAAAGCCTCCATTGAATTTGACCCAAAACAGAAAATTGTAATTGACTTGAATTAAATTAAAATTTACCTTTACCTTCTGCATGATGCCCTTCTCATAGTAATAGCGTAGAGAGCGGCTCAGCTTGTCGTAGTTCATGGCAGGCCGGTTCTTCTGGAGGCCCCAGCGCCGAGCCACCTGCCACAGGAGAGGAGAGAGAAAAGGTTCAAATCAAGGTGAACTCTTCTGATCAACCTGTAGATACATACACAAGCTCTTTGGTTCGTTTCTGGTGTGTCACTTCTACTGCCTTAGTAATACTGTGTGATTATTCCTGTAAGCACAGCGTAACAACTATTATCATGACCTGTTGAAACACTCAACACTCTAGAGACATAATGATGAAAAACTCCAAGAAGCCCTAAAGTCTCTAAACTCACTAGGACCACAGCTCTGCCTGCTGACCAACTGCCAACTGACCTCTTCGGGCTCGATGAGTTTGAACTCCATGCCGCGGCCGGTCCAGGAGATGAAGTGACCATTGGCCGGGTCGTCCAGCAGTGTGACCAGGAACTGCCAGAGCTGCAGGGAACCTCGGCGCTGGTAGGGCGGTCCGTCACGGAACACTCCGGCCTCCTGCTTGATCTTGCCTGGATGGACAGAAGGAGAGGGGGAAAGCGGGAGTGAGTGTGTAAATGAAGGAGTGGCGTGGTCACAGTCAGATGAAAGACTCCAGTGATTGGCAGTCTGAGCGTGGGGATACAATAAGAGGCTCTGCTCATGTCACACAGGCGTTCTCTGTCCAAGGCCCCTTGGTTCTACTCAGGCATCCACGCTGCCATGACATAACGAGAAGATGTCAGATACCAGGATTCACTACCTGCTGCCATTTACACCTAAAGCCCTGTGTCAAACCAGTCAGAGGTTCAAATAGTATCCGTTTCTTTTTAAATACTTTCAGTGTTCGATTCTGGATGGATGGGGTTTGCACTTTTGGGACAATTCCAGGGGTTCTATTGTGCCAGGCAAGCCCTTGTATTTCATAGCAATTTATGGAAGAATATCTTACTTTCTAGTCTCTCTGGAACCACGCATGTGTCGTCGCTGTACAGATGAGGCTCTCCGTCGTAGACCAACCCATCATTGTTTTGGTAGAAGTTACAGGACTTCCTGAAAGAAGACGGGCAGTTCTGCATTTCTGTAAGACACGAGGGAAAATAGAAAATATTAGACATATTTATCTTTAACACGTGCTCTTCAAACCAGAAAGATAGACAAAAAGAAAGATACAAAAACTAATAGGTGTTTCTTTGAATAGATTCTTACTACTAACTTAATTTTCCAACGCTATCTTTTTAAAGTAGCCATTAGCCTAGTGACATAATACCCAGCAGAAGAAGGACATACATTCTCACACAGCCAACGGTCTCTCAACAGTCCCCTGGGGTTTTCTTAGCCGGGACTTAAGAGGATTTGACTGTTACATCACTGACAGAAAGTGGCCTAGACATGGAGAGTAGTGAAATGAGGTCATCTTAGCTTAGGAGAGAAGAGTCTCAGAATGCTACCCTGCTACATACCCAACCACTACTGCTAATACTGGTGTCCACATCAGTCTGAAACATGCTTACTGTTTTATCCCCATCGCTGTACTTTTAGCCGCATACACTAAACTCTCAAAGGAGCATCTAACTTAGACAGCTTGGGCTACTTCCAAACCATTAGGGCCTTCCTGTCCGGACTCAGATTTAGCCTAGGCATGGAAGGAGAAGCACTTCCTATTGAGATTGTCCATTGAACATGTTTTTTACTCCAGGACTAGGCCTAATCTATGAGTGGGAAACTGAGCCTCAAAGACCGTTGCCATCCAGCGATTCCCCAGGGCTCACCTTGGTCAAAGCAGAAATCCCGGGGCTCCTGCTTGATAGAGAGGCCCTGGAACGGGGTGCGGGGAGGGCCCATGGTAGGGACCCCCTGCTCGGTGTAGCGGAGGTCCACCAGCTCCTGCTTGAAGCCCTGAGCAGGGAGGAGGACCAAGGGCTCTGACAGGTGCCGCTGGTAGATGGGGCGGCCGTCCCGGGACAGGGGGGCCCGGTGGGGGTGATGGGGCTGAGGGGGGTAAGGGGTACAGGCGGCACCGTCAGGCGGAGGGAAAGGCAGACATGGCTCAGAGAGCTGCCGCTGGAACCTGGGGAGGGGGAATGAGAGAAATGGGGGAATGAGAGAAAATAAGGACAAATTTGTCAATTAGGGTCTTTAAACCAGAGAATCGTACAACAATGGGATTTCAACTGTAGCACTGAACATGCATGCTGAGTCCCAGCCTACAGTAGTTCCAATCATGGCTTTACAACCAAGATATACAAGCTATGGGGTCAAACAGTGCATGGTGTCAACACATGGTGCCAACCTGAGCCAACACATGGTGCCAACTCACCTGTGTTCTGAGCTGTAGGAGGCATCGGAGTGATTGACAGGTAGGCGGGGCACGGCGAAAGGCTGGCTTTGGCTCGGGTGTGGCGGGAGTGTCCGGTGGTGGGATGGGCTGTGCCCGTGAGTCGGACGACTGTGGCCGGGGTGTGTCGCCTGGACAGGGGACGTGATCTGCCTCTGTAGGGGGTGTGTCCCCGGGGTGGGGGCGGGGCTGCAGGGTGAGGCGGGTGTGGAGGGCGGGGTTAAAGTATTGATGCCAAGTGGCTTCCTGTTGTAGGCACTGTGGAGGGAGATGGAAGGGGTTAACTTGGGCCTGTAGAGTATGGCTGTATTCTCTCTGTGGCCTTAACATTACATATTGACGGCGTGTTATCTGACATTATAAACTGGGTGGTTAACAGCCGTGGTATACCACGGGTATGACAAAACATTTATTTTTACTGCTCTAATTACATTGGTAACCAGCACGGCAAGCGGCACCGGAGCGCCAAGTCTAGGTCCAAAAGGCTTCTACCTCCAAGCCATAAGACTCCTGAACAGCTAATCAAATGGCTACCTGGACTATTTGCATTGACCCCACCCCACCCACCATTGTTACGCTGCTTCTATTCTCTGTTTGTTATCTATGCATAGTCACTTTACCTCTACCTACATGTACATGTTACCTCGACCAATCTGTGCCCTTCGCGCATTGACTCTGTACCTCCTGTACAGAGCCTCGCTACTGAGCATCGCTACTGTTATTTTATTGTTGCTTCTTAATTATTTATTTATTTATTAATTTTTCGTATTTTTTATTAATTAATTATTTACTTCAGTTTATTTTAGTAAATACTTTAACACTTTTTCTTAAAACTTCATTGTTGGTTAAGGGCTTGTAAGTAAGCATTTCACTGTAAGGTCTACCTACACCTGTTGTATTCGGAGCATATGACAAATAACATTTGATTTATAATAGCACTAAGGCACCTCGGGGGTTTGTGGTATATAGCTAATATACCACGGCTCATGGCTGTATCCAGGCACCCGTATATTGGCCATATGACACACCCCCTCAGGCCTTATCAACTTGATTTAGGTATACCTAATTAAGCAATGTCTTAGTAGAGAACTTTATTATGCCTTTACCCTCTTTTATTGGTTGTAACTGAAAATACCTCTTGCTACTGAGAGTACAATTTATGTGGGGTGTCAAAACCTGGTCCGTCTCAGTGTGTACTGTAACATACCTGTAGCTGTAAAGGCACTTGTCTGTGTAGAGCGTGAGTCTCTGTTGTTCCTGACTGCAGGGGGACAGATCTCTGCAGGCGCTGGACTCTCGCTTCACTTTATTGGCTGGAGGTCCATGGAACATTACTTTGAAGAAAGAAAGGAAAAAACATTTTTTTTAAACTGCAATTCATAATATATGCCATTTCAAAGATTCACAAAAGAATTACTACGTTGAATATATTTAATCAGTATTCTTGTTTTGTGCGTTTCACTAAGGAATAAGAAGCTAAATAGTTTTCTATCAAATGATCAAATGTGTCTCCTATGCTGGGATTTGTCTTTAATTACAACTTCCCAAATGTTTGTTGTTTAGTGAATTGGTGAGGTTGTAAATCTGTCCTTCCATTTGGGAGGGAAAACTATAAACCCAGCACTGAAAGACAAACAGCGTACTTTCACTAGTTTTTTAAATTATTGTTTCCAAGACAACAATCAGACCAGTAACAAAGATGCCTTTGTATTCAATTGCACAGACCAGAACAATCTGCTCCGACTTCCACCACCAGTCAGTAACTTAGGCAGCCATTGTGTGTCTGTACATACAGTAGGACTTTAACTGGGTGCTGTGTTGGCATCAGAGGCTGGGCCTGTCAGAGGCTGGGTCTGTGCCTACATCAACTCCCCATTTCCTGTTGTGCCACAGAACGGCCATCATTCAGCTTCCGCAGCCACGGGCCAGAAGAAGTCAACACACACTCACGTTATGGGGTCTCTCAGTGTCCATAGTAACCTCCATTATAAGCTAAAGTTTTGAACACCGAGCATCTATGACTGAAACACTTTATATTTCAGTTGGAAAACCTCAAACAACTGGACTGTCTGTTACAGAACCACAGTGCAACTCTCAAGTGCAGCCAGAAGACATTTAAATCTCAGGTTTCAAATAATTTGCAATGGCAAATCTTGCAACATTTCTTTAAATCACTAACTGGTAGTTAATAAGAGTGTGTTCTCACTTCTCAGCCAAGTTCATTGCTAAATGAAGGAGTAAGGAGATGATGGCATTATGCCATTTGATCGCTATGGACACTGCCCCTTTGCCCAGCTGCAGAGTCCACACACACACACACGAGAGAGGAGGCCTGCTGAATGAAGGGTCTGTGAGACCAACTGGCAGCGTGCCAAACTAGGGAGCGTCATGCCAACCCCGTCGCCGTACACACACACTCAGACTCTTCAGCAAACACAACAATCGCCTGGCTGTGCCACGGCACAATTCACTCAGTGTGTACACACTGCATTACAAATGTCACTAGCTGCATCCGCGACAATGAAATACAACGTTACAGGGAAACAAGGTGATACCGGGCCTCTAAAAACACTCTTTCTTCCTCCACAGGGTCCTTCACATCTTGAAACCCAGGCCTGCAACTACACCAGGCCTACAGCTCTGTCTGGAGCCCAATCAAAAGCTTCCATTCAAACCTCATGCATATATTATTCTAGACAGAGAAAGGAGAGAGGAGATGAGTACAAAGCAAACAGCATGAGGGTTCTGTGGGCTTGGATTGGAACGTAGCCCATCCTAGCAGCCAAGAGCTGTGGTTGGTCGGTTGGGACTCTATGGAAGGCCATTCCAGGCTGCTATGGTGCACCTGGGTCATGTTAAGTAAGGCCCACCGTAGCAAAACTTTAATGCAACAGAAAATCTCCCCGTTTCAAACCGTTCTCTCTTTATTTCCTCTGATGTTAATGTGGTGGATCTGGGCAGAGATCAGAGAATAGGATTTTCCTCATCCGGGTTGACTATCAAAGAGGAGAGCTGAGGGATTTCTGGTATAAAACCACAAGATTCTTGATCTTCACCAAGTGAGTAACGTCTTATTCTGAGGTAGCCCTATTATTTATGCGCCTTTGTTTGAACACAAATCCCTACAATCCAATAATCAAATCAAATTGTATTCGGCGCATGTGACAAATACATCTACCTCAACAGCTGTAGACCTTACAGTGAAATGCTTACTTACAAGCCCTTAACCAACAATGCAGTTTTAAAAAAATACACAAAAAATATATAAAAACAAAAAAGCAAGGTGTGCATTGAGGGCACTGATTGGCTACAGGGCAGAAGTAGGTCAACTGCAGGGTGAGCGGAGGTTGGTTTAATCAGGGCTCAATGACATCAATTGGATTTCTGCTTTCGACGAGGCAAATCTGTCGTTAATGTTAGCCCTCAGCCTACATAGGCAACCCGAAACCCTAACCACGTACCCATAAAAATACACTCACTGACTAGTGACGCACTGAGTTAATATGCCAACTGGATAAGACTGGTATTGGAAAACCAGTACATCTCCTTGTTGTGCTTGTGATGCTTGTATGTTGTGTCAAAGACCATGTCTGGGAATTAAAGGATCAATTAGGAAATGTGCAACTATGCAGGAGCAGAATCTGTCGATTCCCCTTTGTAACACACATACACGTACGTAAATATTTAATTGGTTGGTACTTACGGTTATCCGACTGGAAATCCGGGACAAACTGTTCGTCATCAGGCACCTGAGCTGAAAGAGGGGACAGAGAGAGTTAAATGACTAACTGATGGAAGGCATGCCACGTTGCTGAGTCCCTTTAATATGCTGTATAGAACAAATATAATGGACTTGATACAGTACAGTCAAAAATACAGTAAATATTTATGATGCAGTACAGTCAAAAATACGGTAAATATTTATGATGCAGTACAGTCAAAAATACGGTAAATATTTATGATGCAGTACAGTCAAAAATACAGTAAATATTTATGATGCAGTACAGTCAAAAATACAGTAAATATTTATGATGCAGTACAGTCAAAAATACAGTAAATATATATGAGGCACTTGATGCCGTACAGTCAAAAATACAGTAAATATATATGATGCAGTACAGTCAAAAATACGGTAAATATTTATGATGCAGTACAGTCAAAAATACAGTAAATATTTATGATGCTGTACAGTCAAAAATACAGTAAATATTTATGATGCAGTACAGTCAAAAATACGGTAAATATATATGAGGCACTTGATGCAGTACAGTCAAAAATACAGTAAATATATATGAGGCACTTGATGCCGTACAGTCAAAAATACAGTAAATATATATGAGGCACTTGATGCAGTACAGTCAAAAATACAGTAAATATTTATGATGCAGTACAGTCAAATTCAGTAAATATTTATGATCCAGTACAGTCAAAAATACAGTAAATATTTATGATGCAGTACAGTCAAATTCAGTAAATATTTATGATACACTTGTTTAAAAGAGGAAGTGGTATAAAGTTCTAAATAACAACCTATTTTCCAGTATTTCCTGATTCAATAGCCTCGGGTAAACCACTGATGTTACTAAAAACAAGAAGCATGATGCAAGATTGAAAAGCTACTGAAATACAAGATCAGAACTCACCTTCTGCAATCCATGTCTCTTGAAGTTGCATGAGGTCTTGAAAGAGATCTTCTGTGTCCTGGGCGAGCTCAGTGTCAACAAACTTTCTCTTCCGATCATTAAATGGCGTGTTCACTGGTTCTTCCACGGGACAATTCTGCTAGAACAATGTTTACAACACCTACAACATTAGTGATTGCATCGGTGTTAACAATGATTAGCCTAAACATGATCGGTATCAAAAATCCCCAAGCATCCATGTATGCTAAAAAGTCATCGTTATCTTAATACACTATGAAAAGTTTCAGATTAGTGCTTTGATCAAAATCATAGTAGTCCAAATACTCACACTAGAGGGGGCCATGAAAGGGACTTGCTGGTCATAAAATCCGTCCATGTTGCCTGAATATCTTCACTCCCTCTGGACTGAAGTTGGAGGGGTGGAGGGGGAGGAGGGGCTGACTGTAGCAGCAGGAGGCGCTCGTCCGTCTGTCTGTTCTTTCTGTGGAGAGCAGAGAAAAGTGTGCCCCCTGGTCAGTAGCTTATACCCAAATCACCTGTTATCTAACGTCAACACAGACATAGGATGTTTCCCAAATGGCAACCTAACCTATTCCCTGTATAGTGCACTATATCCTATGGGACCTGGTCTAAAGTAGTGCACTATGAGTCCTGGTCTAAAGTAGTGCACTATGTCCTATGGGACCTGGTCTAAAGTAGTGCACTATGCCCTATGAGTCCTGGTCTAAAGTAGTGCACTATGCTCTATGGTCTAAAGTAGTGCACTATGCCCTATGGGTCCTGGTCTAAAGTAGTGCACTATGCCCTATGGGCGGTGGTCTAAAGTAGTGCACTATGCCCTATGGGTCCTGGTCTAAAGTAGTGCACTATGGGTCCTGGTCTAAAGTAGTGCACTATGCCCTATGGTTCCTGGTCTAAAGTAGTGCACTATGCCCTATGGTTCCTGGTCTAAAGTAGTGCACTATGCCCTATGGTTCCTGGTCTAAAGTAGTGCACTATGCCCTATGGTTCCTGGTCTAAAGTAGTGCACTATGCCCTATGGGTCCTGGTCTAAAGTAGTGCACTATGCCCTATGGTTCCTGGTCTAAAGTAGTGCACTATGCCCTATGGGTCCTGGTCTAAAGTAGTGCACTATGCCCTATGGTTCCTGGTCTAAAGTAGGCACTAGGGCATAGTGCCAGCCTGCCTTCAGGATAAGACAGTTGTTCCTTTCCTCTGTCTTAGGTGTTTGTGTTGTTTTGTGTTGTTTGCGTATTCCTCCCTGCATCGCAGTGCTGGCGGCTGTACACTATGCCAATGAGCATGTACTCAATACGCTGGGGACAAAGTTCTTACATAAGCAAGGCAGCAAGGCACAGTAAGCTATTTGGAGATGAGACTGTTGACATTACAATAAGTAGAATGACTAGGAGGGAGCTGTTTTGAAGTGTTCAAAAATAGGATGCAAATAAGAGTATTGAGTTTAGTAGTCCTTGATATCTAACAATTGGATAAACTATCTTCATAATAGAACATATAAAACGTATACATGCAATAATCTGAATCAAAAACATATATCAAATTTCAGCATTATTTGACAAGTATTGGATAAAGTTATTTATTCAGGGCAGCAGGGTAGGAGAGGGTTAATCTCAGCAAAGAAAATCTGAGCCAGTTCAAGAAGTAGCTAAACTCCCCACCCCAGTCCCTCCTCCCTCTACCGTTTCCTATTCCCCCTCTCATGGCCCCAGCTTGTTTTTCTCAATGAAGTGAAATTTGATCCCTGAGCAAAGGGGGGGTCGAACCTTCCATTCATAAATGTTAGAATCATCTATGAAGATGCTGCATGCGCAGTAGCAAGTCAAAATACTGCAACATAAACATTCTCACGTCAAAGTAAGTACTGTAAAAACATTTGACTACAAATAAGAAAATGGTTGCCAAATTAAGATACATATAAAATGGCGTTCACATTTCTGCCCCCCCTCACCAGACAGCTAGAAAATGCTTGGCAGAGAGCGTGCATTCTACGGACGCAAGTCGGTCAAAGTAAATGCATTATTACAGGCGCTAGAAATAAACTAACGCAAAAACCTTATACGCATCTTTTTGTTGCGGTTGATAGTTTGATGTTAAACTCACATTTGCGAAGATTTAATTCCTTTGCAATGTTGAAAATAAGTTCTGTTTCACTCCACGCTGTTGCAAACGTTCTTTCAGGATTGTCGTCTATGCTCTTCTCACACAAAGCTTGACTGTGGATTTCTGAATGGAATCGTCCGGTTTTCCCTGAAGCAAAAATAGAGGACACCATAATACACGCCAATTGGTTGTTACACAATGCCATTCAAGTGACTGGCCAATTGACGTTCAGAGAGCTCTTTGGACCCCAGTGACCAATGGTGAGCGAGCTTGTCTTGTTTTTATGAATGACTGCTTTTCATTCACGTCTGACGGCCAGACACTGGGTGAAAACGAAAAAGTTAAGAGTAGAAACAGATACTGACATCTTGAAACATATAACTCGAGTACATTCACACAACAACCAGATACAATGTTTTTGCTACAAAGTTGTTACATAGTTATTACAGCATCTTGCTACGTTGCTATTACAATATCTTGCTACATATGTGCCATTTTCAGTGTAGAAAAGCAGCCTTGTGTAGGAGAACAGCAGGATATATATGATTTCCATTTTCACATGTTGTTTTTGTTTTTTCTTCTGACATTGATGAACTGCTTGGAGTGGGGTAAGTTGTTGTGACGTTCTCAGGACAGAGCTGGCTGTAGGGAGTCTGGACACAAGCGATCACACAAACACACACGCATGTACTGTATGTATGCACAGACAGACAGACAGACAGACACACACACGCATGCACGCTACACGCACGCACACACACACACACTATTCTGCCCAGGGTTGAACTGCAGTCAGATGAGAAAAGGCTAAAATTGTTACAGTCGATTAAATGCCAAACATGATCTGACTTGCATGTTAATTATAGCTCCATAATGACCTCATACTACCTTGTTATGGTGATACAGAGGAATGTTGTCTGCACAGACTCTATAGTATTAAAGAGATACACACTGAGTATACCAAACATTAGGAAACACCTTAATATTGAGTTGAACACAGGAGAAACTTTTGAAAAACCCAGTAGTGTTGCAGTTCTTGGCACAAACAGATGAACCTGGCGCCTACAGTGCACTCGGAAAGTATTAAGACTCCTTGACTTTTTACACATTTTGTTACGTTACAGCCTTATTCTAAAATGTATTAAATAATTTTAAATACATTTTTACACATAATAATTCTAATACTCCATAATGACAAAGCGAAAACAGGTTTTAGAATTTTTTGCTAATTTATAAAAAATGTAAAACTGAAATACCTTATTTACATAAGCATTCATACACCTGTCTATATAAGGTCCCACAGTTGACCGTGCATGTCAGATCAAAAACCAAGCCATGAGGTCGAAGGAATTGTCCATAGAGCTCTGAGACAGGATTGTGTCGAGGCACAGATCTGGGGAAGGGTACCAAAACATTTATGCAGTATTGAAGGACCCCAAGAACACAGTCGCCTCCATCATTCTTAATTGGAAGAAGTTTGGAACCACCGAGACACTTCCTAGAGATGGCCACCCGGCCAAACTGAGAAATAGGTGGAGAAGGGCCTTGGTCAGGGAGGTGACCAAGAACCCAATGGTCACTCTGACAGAGCTCCAGAGTTCCTCTGTGTAGATGGGAGAACCTTCCAGAAGGACAACCATCTCTGCAGCACTCCACCAATCAGACCTTTACGGTAGAGTGGCCAGACGGAAGCCACGCCTCAGTAAAAAGCATATGATAGTCCGTTTGGAATTTGCCAAAAGACACCTAAAGGACTCAGACTATGAAAAACAAGATTCTCTGGTCTAATGAAACCAAGATTGAACTCTTTGGCCTGAATGCCAAGCTTCATGTCTGGCACCATCCCTACGGTGAAGAATGGTGTGACAGCATCATGCTGTGGGGGTGTTTTTCAGTGGCAGCACACAGCTAAGACAACGCAAGAGTGGCTTTGGGACAAGTCTCTGAATGTCCTTGAGTGGCCCAGCCAGAGCCCGGACTTGAAACCGATAAAACATCTCTGGAGAGACCTGAAAATATCTGTGCAGCAACACTCCCCATCCAACCTGACAGAGCTTGAGAGGATCTGCAGAGAAGAATGGGAGAAACTCCCCAAATATAGTAGGTGTGCCAAGCTTGTAGCGTCATACCCAAGAAGACTCAAGGCTGTAATCGCTGCCAAAGGTGCTTCAACAAAATACTTAGTAAAGTGTCTGAAAATGTGATATTTAAAAAATACATTTTTAAAATAAATTAGCAAAAATGTCTAAAACCTATTTTTGCTTTGTCATTATGGGGGTATTGTGTGTCGATCGATGAGGGGAAAAAATATTTAATCAATTTTTAGAATAAGGCTGTAACTTAACAAAATGTGGAAAAAGTCAAGGGGTCTGAATACTTTCCGAATGCACTGTACTACCATACCCCGTTCAAAGTCACTTAAATCTTTAGTCTTGCCCATTCACCCTCTGAATGGCACATAAACAATGTCTCAATGGTCTCAAGGCTTAAACATCCTTCTTTAACCCGTCTCTTCCCCTTCATCTACACTGATTGAAGTGGATTTAACAAGTGACATCAATAAGGGATCATAGCTTTCACCTGGTCAGTCTATGTCATGGAAAAAGCAGGTGTTCTTAATGTTTTGTACAGTCAGTGTAACTCTACGGTGGAACACATCCTATCTCTCACATTGGTTCTATTCCCCTAGTACTTGTATTTGCTGTTTATATATGGGCATGTCTATTTTTATGTATTTTATACAATAAAAATATAAATTACATTTTTAGAATGGTTGTGGATGTTTCACACTTTAAACTTTATGAAGGAATTGCAAACAGGACAGGTATCTAAAAATTAATTTGATCAATGAAAGTGTTATCCAGTGGAGGCTGCTGAGGGGAGGATGGCTCATAGTAACTACCCTTAACTACACCAGTGGAGGCTGCTGAGGGGAGGATGGCTCATACTAACTACCCTTAACTACACCAGTGGAGGCTGCTGAGGGGAGGACGACTCATAATAACTACCCTTAACTACACCAGTGGAGGCTGCTGAGGGGAGGATGGCTCATAGTAACTACCCTTAACTACACCAGTGGAGGCTGCTGAGGGGAGGATGGCTCATACTAACTACCCTTAACTACACCAGTGGAGGCTGCTGAGGGGAGGACGACTCATAATAACTACCCTTAACTACACCAGTGGAGGCTGCTGAGGGGAGGACGGCTCATACTAACTACCCTTAACTACACCAGTGGAGGCTGCTGAGGGGAGGACGGCTCATAGTAACTACCCTTAACTACACCAGTGGAGGCTGCTGAGGGGAGGATGGCTCATACTAACTACCCTTAACTACACCAGTGAAGGCTGCTGAGGGGAGGACGGCTCATACTAACTACCCTTAACTACACCAGTGGAGGCTGCTGAGGGGAGGACGGCTCATAATAACTACCCTTAACTACACCAGTGGAGGCTGCTGAGGGGAGGACGGCTCATAGTAACTACCCTTAACTACACCAGTGGAGGCTGCTGAGGGGAGGACGGCTCATACTAACTACCCTTAACTACACCAGTGGAGGCTGCTGAGGGGAGGACGGCTCATAATAACTACCCTTAACTACACCAGTGGAGGCTGCTGAGGGGAGGACGGCTCATAATAACTACCCTTAACTACACCAGTGGAGGCTGCTGAGGGGAGGACGACTCATAATAACTACCCTTAACTACACCAGTGGAGGCTGCTGAGGGGAGAACAGCTCATACTAACTACCCTTAACTACACCAGTGGAGGCTGCTGAGGGGAGAACAGCTCATTATAACTACCCTTAACTACACCAGTGGAGGCTGCTGAGGGGAGGACGGCTCATAGTAACTACCCTTAACTACACCAGTGGAGGCTGCTGAGGGGAGAACAGCTCATAATAACTACCCTTAACTACACCAGTGGAGGCTGCTGAGGGGAGAACAGCTCATTATAACTACCCTTAACTACACCAGTGGAGGCTGCTGAGGGGAGGACGGCTCATAATAATGGCTGGAACGGTGCAAATGGAATGGTATCAAACACATAGAAACCATGAAAACCATGTGTTTGATGTATTTCCATTCCACTGATTCCACTGCAGCCATTACTACCAGCCCGTTCTTCCCAATTAAGGTGCCAACAACCTCCTGTGGTGTTATCCACTTACTTGGCAAACCAAGGCCTATGCGTTTAGGCTGTTTTGCAACAATCCACTTTACACTGTCATTATTGACCAATCACCACACTTTACACTGTCGTTGTTGACCAATCACCACAATTTTCACTGTCGTTGTTGACCAATCACCACAATTTACACTGTTGTTGTTGACCAATCACCACAATTTACACTGTCGTTGTTGACCAATCACCACAATTTACACTGTTGTTGTTGACCAATCACCACAATTTACACTGTTGTTGTTGACCAATCACCACAATTTACACTGTTGTTGTTAACCAATCACCACAATTTACACTGTTGTTGTTGACCAATCACCACAATTTACACTGTTGTTGTTGACCAATCACCACAATTTACACTGTTGTTGTTAACCAATCACCACAATTTACACTGTTGTTGTTAACCAATCACCACAATTTACACTGTTGTTGTTGACCAATCACCACAATTTACACTGTTGTTGTTGACCAATCACCACAATTTACACTGTTGTTGTTGACCAATCACCACAATTTACACTGTTGTTGCTGACCAATCACCACAATTTACACTGTCATTATTGACCAATCACCACACTTTACACTGTCGTTGTTGACCAATCACCACAATTTTCACTGTCGTTGTTGACCAATCACCACAATTTACACTGTTGTTGTTGACCAATCACCACGCTAGGAGCATTGCAGTTCCCTTTGTGTTGACTTTCTCCATGCTCACCCCTTCCATAATACATTGGCTCTCTGTTCCATCTCTGCTGTGTGGATGCAGTAGGACTGGATCAGAGGCCTGGTGTTAGTGGTGTCTCTCTGTTCGTAGGACTGGATCAGAGGCCTGGTGTTAGTGGTGTCTCTCTGTTCATAGGACTGGATCAGAGGCCTGGTGTTAGTGGTGTCTCTCTGTTTCTAGGACTGGATCAGAGGCCTGGTGTTAGTGGTGTCTCTGTTCGTAGGACTGGATCAGAGGCCTGGTGTTAGTGGTGTCTCTCTGTTCGTAGGACTGGATCAGAGGCCTGGTGTTAGTGGTGTCTCTCTGTTTCTAGGACTGGATCAGAGGCCTGGTGTTAGTGGTGTCTCTGTTCGTAGGACTGGATCAGAGGCCTGGTGTTAGTGGTGTCTCTCTGTTCGTAGGACTGGATCAGAGGCCTGGTGTTAGTGGTGTCTCTCTGTTCGTAGGACTGGATCAGAGGCCTGGTGTTAGTAGTGTCTCTGCACATCTATTATTCACACCAGGGACGTTATTCAGTAGTGCACACCCTAGCAAAATGTATTGCAACGGAAAACAAAATGAGTTGGACAAGTCCAGGTAGTCACTCCCTGTTTCAGTCCGGTTTCTTCCTTTTAGTGCCTAATGAACACGACCCAGGTCTTCAAAGGGTCTTTCCACCACCTTGTGCGGTCTATCTTTGGAGTATTTGTACCCAACCCACTGGCCTACTGACCCCTTCTCACCCTACGTTGGTACCCTTGGTACAGGTATGCACCAACACCAGCCCAGAGTGCACATTCACAAGACCCCCAAATTCACACAGTCCTGTGATCGAATACAGCTCCCTTTGTCCTCATTGGCTGTGTTCCCAGATCACCCTCCAGGTCTCCTAGCCTCCTCCCTCTAAAAGCCTGCAGACATCTTTACAGCCTGCGTCTGAAATGGCACCCTATTCCTTACGAGGTGCACTACTTTTGATCAGAGCCCTGTCAAAAGTAGTGCACTACATAGGGAATAGGGTACCATTTGGCACACTCACACAGTTTGGTAACAGTTCTCGTGGCTCTTTGATAGTATTTACCATGCAGTATCATGACTGTATGCTTCAAAGACTCTTCATCTCTCCCCCTCCCGTCTCCCGCATTTCAAGCAGTATGTCTGTCCAGCTAGAAGCAGCAGATTCCTCTCTAATTCCCCTTTGAACTAATTCCAGTTCATTACCCTTCCCATTGTTCCAAAGCAGAGGGATCTAGACCATGAAGCTCACCGCTTTCTCACCCACCATTATCATAGCTCACCTCTCTCACCCACCATTATCATATCCCACCTCTCTCACCCACCATTATCATAGCTCACCTCTCTCACCCACCATTATCATAGCTCACCTCTCTCACCCACCATTATCATATCCCACCTCTCTCACCCACCATTATCATAGCTCACCTCTCACCCACCATTATCATGGCTCACCTCTCTCACCCACCATTATCATAGCTCACCTCTCTCACCCACCATTATCATATCCCACCTCTCTCACCCACCATTATCACATCCCACCTCTCTCACCCACCATTATCATAGCTCACCTCTCTCACCCACCATTATCATGGCTCACCTCTCTCACCCACCATTATCATAGCTCACCTCTCACCCACCATTATCATATCCCACCTCTCTCACCCACCATTATCATATCCCACCTCTCTCACCCACCATTATCATAGCTCACCTCTCTCACCCACCATTATCATATCCCACCTCTCTCACCCACCATTATCATATCCCATCTCTCTCACCCACCATTATCATAGCTCACCGCTTTCTCACCCACCATTATCATAGCTCACCTCTCTCACCCACCATTATCATAGCTCACCTCTCTCACCCACCATTATCATATCCCACCTCTCTCACCCACCATTATCATAGCTCACCTCTCTCACCCACCATTATCATAGCTCACCTCTCTCACCCACCATTATCATAGCTCACCTCTCTCACCCACCATTATCATAGCTCACCTCTCTCACCCACCATTATCATAGCGCAACACTCTCTTTCTCTCTCTGAACTACTAGGCTATGTGGTGGGATTATGCTGCCACTTTATGTAGGGTGAAGTACAGTATATTAATGTTATTGGTTATGTATGCCCTATAACGCCTGGTTAAAACGTGAGGAAATTGACTGCTCACTACTGTACTGCAGTGGTTCCCAAACTGTGCCCCCCCCCAAAAAAATGTATTTATTTATTATTATATCTTTTTTTGTATTATTATTTATTACAGGAACTCAGTCTGTCTTTAAACTTACTCTTGAAAGTTGTACTAGTAGAATGCACAAGGTGTCATTTCTATATCGGGTATTGCATCATCAGTTCCTCTTGTCATGTCAGTCATTGCGTACCTTAGAGAGCTATTTATAACTTGTCAGGAAGGTCCAGATCAACTAGCCCATGCCAGATAACGTTTTTTTATTTAGGTTTATTAACCCATAGATATTGTTGTATTTTCTTGTCACACAAATATCACATGAATACACATTAAACATGGCAAAATGTATAGAATTGCAAAAGAAAATTGCTTTAAAACTACAATGTTTTCTTTACACCCCATGACAAAATGTGTAGAATTGCAGGAAATAAGCTTTAAACCTGCAAAATTCTCTCCACCAACAAGAAGGGAGTGAACAGTTGATGTCATGAACAGAGCTTGTGCCCATGGAAATATATGTGGTGTGGAATGTTCCCCAATGCTGGCAGGGGGGCCCCTGCTGTACTGCACAGTATCACTAATGCTCTACTCTACTGTATCACTAGTGCTCTACTCTACTGTATCACTAATGCTTTACTCTACTGTATCACTAGTGCTCTACTGTATCACTAGTGTTTTACTCTACTGTATCACTAGTGCTCTACTCCATCACTAGTGCTCTACTGTATCACTAGTGCTCTACTCTACTGTATCACTAATGCTCTACTCTACTGTATCACTAGTGCTCTACTGTATCACTAGTGCTCTACTCTACTGTATCATTAATGCTCTACTCTACTGTATCACTAGTGGTCTACTCTACTGTATCACTAATACTCTACTCTACTGTATCACTAGTGCTCTACTCTACTGTATCACTAATGCTCTACTCTACTGTATCACTAGTGCTCTCCTCTACTGTATCACTAATGCTCTACTCTACTGTATCACTAGTGCTCTACTGTATCACTAGTGTTTTACTCTACTGTATTACTAGTGCTCTACTGTAGCACTAGTGCTCTAATGTATCACTAGTGCTCTACTCTACTGTATCACTAATGCTCCACTCTACTGTATCACTAATGCTCTACTGTATCACTAGGGTTTTACTCTACAGTATCACTAGTGTTTTACTCTACTGTATATCTAGGGCTCTACTCTACTGTATCACTGGTAATCTACTCTACTGTATCACTAGTGCTCTACTCTACTGTATTATTAGTGCTCTACTCTACTGTATATATCTATATATATATATAGTGCTTTACAATAGTGTATCACCAGTGATCTACTCTACAGTATCACTAGTGCTTTACTCCACTGTATCACTAGTGCTTTACTCCACTGTATCACAAGTACTCTACTCTACTGTATCACTAGTGCTCTACTCTACTGTAAATATAGTGCTCTACCCTGCTGTATCACTAGTACTCTACTATATATATTATGCTCCACTCTGCTGTTTCACTAGTGCTCTACTCTACTGTATCACCAGTGCTATCTCTACTGTATCACTAGTGTTTTACTCTACTGTATCACTTGTACTCTACTCTACTGTATTATTAGTGCTCTACTCTACTGTGTATATAGTGCTCTACTCTGCTGTGTCACTAGTACTCTACTTTACTGTATTATTAGTGCTCTACTCTACTGTATATATAGTGATCTGCCCTACTGTATCAATAGTGATCTACTCTACTGTATCACTAGTGCTCTACTCTACTCTATTCTACTGTATGACCAGTGTTCTACTCTACTGTATGACTAGTGCTCTACTCTACTGTATCACTAGTGCTCTACTGTATTATTAGTGCTCTGCTCTACTCTACTGTATCAGTAGTGCTCTACTCTATTCTACTGTATGACTAGTGCTCAACTCTACTGTATCACTAGTGCTCTACTCTACTGTATCAGTAGTGCTCTACTCCACTGTATTACTAGTGCTTTGCTCTACTGTATCAGTAGTACTCTACTGTATCACTAGTGCTCTGATCTACTCTTCTGTATCACTAGTACTCTACTGTATCACTAGTACTCTACTCTACTGTATCACTAGTGCTATACTGTACTCTACTGTATCACTAGTGCTCTACTGTACTCTACTGTATCACTAGTACCTTACTGTATCACTAGTGCTCTGATCTGCTCTACTGTATCACTAGTGCTCTACTCTACTCTGCTGTATCACTAGTCTTGTTCTCTCTCTCTCTTTCTCTCTCTCTTTCTTTTATTTTCTCTCTCTTGTTCTCTTTCTCTCTCTTTCTCTTGTTCTGTCTCTCTCTCTCCTTCTCTCACACACAAGACAAATTATCTCTCTCTATTTGTTCTAGTGAGGGAGGATGGCTGCCAAACAGATCATGTCCAGGCTTGCTCCCCTCCCCTTTTAAATGCACCGCATCAGGTAAGATAGGATGACTGAGAAAGAAAGAGTTTTAAATGAGTTAAACCAGTCATAAGTCAAAGAGGAAGAGCCCTGGGTGGTTGAACGTTGTCCTGCATAATGACAGGGGGTCGTTTTTTATTAGAGGATCTGAAACACAGTATGGAGTTCTTGGCTTTGTAGTGGGTTCCACGTCACCATCATCGGAAGCCTCATCCTCCATTCAGCCAGGCTCTGGAAAATATCCCCGAGGACACGTATTCCACTGCTGCTATATGTATGTGTGTGAGTGCTGCTTTTTTGCATACAAATGTACTCTCTCACTGCAGGACTGTTTCTTCAAGTTCTACTGTAGAAGTGATTGCATGATAAATGGCCCACCAGTGTGTGGAGAGCTGCTTGGGCTGCTTCTTTTGTGTGTTGAGGAGAGCAGGAAAACAGGGCGATTTAGCTAATGTGGAAATACAAGAGGTTGTGACATAAGTAAAGACAATAGAGGATTGTGGGAAGGGAAACTACTATATCGGTTTTATTTAACCCTTATTTTACCAGGTAAATTGACTGAAAGCAAATTCTCCTTTACAGCAACGACCTGGGGAATAGTTACAGGGGAGAGGAGGGGGGGGTGGGGAGGGGGGGGGGGTGAACCAATGAATTAAAGTGATGTGTGCAGTACAACAGTACAACGCTGCCAGATACAAACACTTACTGTATGTGTAGACTGGGGAGATTAGATTAGATCGTTTCTTAAACTACGGGTCGGGACCCAAAGTGGGCCCTGGGCTTGTGAGAGGTGGGTCGCACGTTTTGAGAATACATCTATTATAGTACAGTATTTCTTCTTATTTGGGTTGTTGAAGGACGATTTGGGTCACGGGAGGACGGTCAATTTCTCATTTGGGTCTCGAGCTGATAAAGTTTAAAACCCCAGGATTAGATGGTACTTTATTGTTGGTTTTCACAGAAGTTTGTATTACGTTCAGAAATTGCACTGCTTAAAAGAGATCCACAACAAAAATCTCATCACATCCACTTATAAACCTATCAGGGACACATCACGTCCACTTATAAACCTATCAGGGACACATCACGTCCACTTATAAACCTATCAGGGACACATCACGTCCACTTATAAACCTATCAGGGCCACATCACATCCACTTATAAACCTATCAGGGACACATCACATCCACTTATAAACCTATCAGGGACACATCACATCCACTTATAAACCTATCAGGGCCACATCACATCCACTTATAAACCTATCAGGGACACATCACATCCACTTATAAACCTATCAGGGACACATCACATCCACTTATAAACCTATCAGGGCCACATCACGTCCACTTATAAACCTATCAGGGACACATCACGTCCACTTATAAACCTATCAGGGACACATCACATCCACTTATAAACCTATCAGGGACACATCACATCCACTTATAAACCTATCAGGGACACATCACATCCACTTATAAACCTATCAGGGCCACATCACATCCACTTATAAACCTATCAGGGACACATCACATCCACTTATAAACCTATCAGGGACACATCACATCCACTTATAAACCTATCAGGGACACATCACATCCACTTATAAACCTATCAGGGACACATCACATCCACTTATAAACCTATCAGGGACACATCACATCCACTTATAAACCTATCAGGGACACATCACATCCACTTATAAACCTATCAGGGACACATCACATCCACTTATAAACCTATCAGGGACACATCACGTCCACTTATAAACCTATCAGGGACACATCACGTCCACTTATAAACCTATCAGGGACACATCACATCCACTTATAAACCTATCAGGGACTCATCACATCCACTTATAAACCTATCAGGGACACATCACATCCACTTATAGACCTATCAGGGACACATCACATCCACTTATACATCTATCAGGGACACATCACATCCACTTAAACCTATCAGGGACACATCACGTCCACTTATAAACCTATCAGGGACACATCACGTCCACTTATAAACCTATCAGGGACACATCACGTCCACTTATAAACCTATCAGGGACACATCACGTCCACTTATAAACCTATCAGGGACACATCACGTCCACTTATAAACCTATCAGGGACACATCACATCCACTTATAAACCTATCAGGGACACATCACATCCACTTATAAACCTATCAGGGACACATCACATCCACTTATAAACCTATCAGGGACACATCACATCCACTTAAACCTATCAGGGACACATCACATCCACTTAAACCTATCAGGGACACATCACATCCACTTATAAACCTATCAGGGACACATCACATCCACTTATAAACCTATCAGGGACACATCACATCCACTTATAAACCTATCAGGGCCTCATCACGTCCACTTATAAACCTATCAGGGACTCATCACATCCACTTATAAACCTATCAGGGACACATCACATCCACTTATAAACCTATCAGGGACACATCACATCCACTTATAAACCTATCAGGGACACATCACATCCACTTAAACCTATCAGGGACACATCACATCCACTTAAACCTATCAGGGACACATCACATCCACTTATAAACCTATCAGGACCACATCACGTCCACTTATAAACCTATCAGGGACTCATCACATCCACTTATAAACCCATCAGGGCCACATCACGTCCACTTATAAACCTATCAGGGCCACATCACATCCACTTATAAACCTATCAGGGACACATCACATCCACTTATAAACCTATCAGGGACTCATCACATCCACTTATAAACCTATCAGGGACACATCACATCCACTTATAAACCTATCAGGGACACATCACATCCACTTATAAACCTATCAGGGCCACATCACGTCCACTTATAAACCTATCAGGGCCACATCACGTCCACTTATAAACCTATCAGGGACACATCACATCCACTTATAAACCTATCAGGGACACATCACGTCCACTTATAAACCTATCAGGGACACATCATATTCACTTATAAACCTATCAGGGACACATCACATCCACTTATAAACCTATCAGGGCCACATCACATCCACTTATAAACCTATCAGGGACACATCACATCCACTTATAAACCTATCAGGGACACATCACATCCACTTATAAACCTATCAGGGACACATCACATCCACTTATAAACCTATCAGGGACACATCACATCCACTTATAAACCTAGCAGGGACACATCACATCCACTTATAAACCTATCAGGGACACATCACATCCACTTATAAACCTATCAGGGACACATCACATCCACTTATAAACCTAGCAGGGACACATCACATCCACTTATAAACCTATCAGGGACACATCACATCCACTTATAAACCTATCAGGGACACATCACGTCCACTTATAAACCTATCAGGGACACATCACGCCCACTTATTAACCTATCAGGGACACATCACGCCCACTTATAAACCTATCAGGGCCACATCACATCCACTTATAAACCTATCAGGGACACATCACATCCACTTATAAACCTATCAGGGACACATCACGTCCACTTATAAACCTATCAGGGACACATCACATCCACTTATAAACCTATCAGGGATAATGTCCTGTGTTGTCCTACTTCATCCTCTATCCATTGTATTCATCCATCCTCTTATATCCTCTATCTATTGTGACACAGTGATTGCATCAACTTGTCATTGTAACGTAAACAACAACAGTGAAGAAAGGCAAGCAGCCTGTGTGTGGATGGAGTTACTGATCACATGTGGGTTTTCTGTCATGTTTAAGCCTTGTATATTCAGGTATGTTTTCAATTGTGGGTATATTTTGGTATGACAAAGGCCCTGATGTTTGGCTGGCTGGCTGGCTGGCTGGCTGGCTGGCTGGCTGGCTGGCTGGCTGGCTGGCTGGCTGGCTGGCTGGCTGGCTGGCTGGCTGGTTGACTAGCTGGCTGACTGATATCGTAGGTGGAGCGACAGACAGAACTGTCCATTAGAGAGTAAGGGAAAGGAAGACGTATGATTGTAACGATTAGAATGAATCAATTCCTAAATTATGAAATTGGGTTACTGATTAGGTTATAGCAGCAACGACAATGACCCACTTCTCTCTACATTATGTTAACTTCACACAAAAAATGGTGTTTCAGCAAAAGGCAAAATTAGATGTTTCTTGGGTACAATAGCTATTGATTAATGTTGATCATCATGAATCAAATCTATAAGATCCCCTCCCTTCTCTATGCAAAGGAGGGCAACTGCTGCCATAAGTATACAGTTAGTGCTAGAACCCATGTGACGACCTGTCAGTTGAACCAGTCAGCTGAAGACCATTATTACCTGGGCCAGTGACTATTTTGAGGCTGGCTGTTGGGATTATCGCTAACCATCAAATGAAAAGTTAAAGAAAACTAATGCCAAATAAAGGTTAACAAGAAATATCCAACAAGATAGGAAAGACAGTATGAATAAGGGGTTTCTATCCATGAGGAAATATTCTCTACTGTTAAAAACAGACCCAGAACCAAACCAAATGTTTCCTACTTTAATAATACCACAGCAGCCCCCCAGACATATGCTTTTACCTTTTGACATACCAGAGGATCAGGCACTATGCTTGAATAACACTGGGAGTTGAGCAGTTTACATTGTTGTAATGATGTATGATATTCAAGAGCAGTGTGCAGCAGGGTCATATTCGTTAGTGCAAAACGAAGCAAAAAGGTTTTGCAACGGAAAACAAAAACAACAGTTTCTTATTGGACAAGTTCAGCTAGTCCCTCCCCTGCTGAGGGAATACAACCCAGGTTTCTGAGTCAGATTCACTGTACATTCTCCATATGCACAGCACCATGTCTGATTGGCTCTTATATAAAACATGAAGCTGCAGGCATGGAGCCAAAAGAACCCACTGCAGCCTTAGCTACCTATCTGTGTTCAGCTCTCTCTCTGCAGCTGGTGTTGGATTTCTCTTGGTTGTCTCCCGTTTCCCCTTGGCATTTTTTAGGACAACACCGAGATGTTTCCTCACATCCTCTTTATGTAAAAGCTACTCTCCTATTAGTTCCGTTGTTGTATTGGGGCAGAAACAAGTATTATAATCCTCTTTAGGAAGAAACGGAGCTGAGCACTGTGCCTTGGGGGATCCCAAACAAACTAATGAAAGACTGTTGCAACAGACAGATAAGGGAGAGAGATGTAGAAAGAGAGGAGGATGAAGGAGGAGGAAAGCACAAACAAACAAAGAAACCCTGGTGACTCAGGTAAAGTAAAAGAAAGCTTCAACAACAGGCCATTGACGTTCACTTAATCCTCAGAGAGAATTTCTCCCAGTGTGTGGAATCTCTGAGGACTAACAATGTATGACTCACCTTACAGTGAAAATTAAAGCCTGAACTCTGTGAGCATGTCTTCAGGTCATATAATGAAAGCCGGTACTCTGTGAGCATGTCTTCAGGTCATATAATGAAAGCCTGAACTCTGTGAGCATGTCTTCAGGTCATATAATGAAAGCCTGCACTCTGTGAGCATGTCTTCAGGTCATATAATGAAAGCCTGTACTCTGTGAGCATGTCTTCAGGTCATATAATGAAAGCCTGAACTCTGTGAGCATGTCTTCAGGTCATATAATGAAAGCCTGCACTCTGTGAGCATGTCTTCAGGTCATATAATGAAAGCCTGTACTCTGTGAGCATGTCTTCAGGTCATATAATGAAAGCCTGCACTCTGTGAGCATGTCTTCAGGTCATATAATGAAAGCCTGTACTCTGTGAGCATGTCTTCAGGTCATATAATGAAAGCCTGAACTCTGTGAGCATGTCTTCAGGTCAGTCATATAATGAATGCCTGCACTCTGTGAGCATGTCTTCAGGTCATATAATGAATGCCTGAACTCTGTGAGCATGTCTTCAGGTCATATAATGAAAGCCTGAACTCTGTGAGCATGTCTTCAGGTCATATAATGAAAGCCTGTACTCTGTGAGCATGTCTTCAGGTCATATAATGAAAGCCTGAACTCTGTGAGCATGTCTTCAGGTCATATAATGAAAGCCTGAACTCTGTGAGCATGTCTTCAGGTCATATAATGAATGCCTGCACTCTGTGAGCATGTCTTCAGGTCATATAATGAAAGCCTGAACTCTGTGAGCATGTCTTCAGGTCATATAATGAAAGCCTGTACTCTGTGAGCATGTCTTCAGGTCATATAATGAAAGCCTGAACTCTGTGAGCATGTCTTCAGGTCAGTCATATAATGAATGCCTGCACTCTGTGAGCATGTCTTCAGGTCATATAATGAATGCCTGTACTCTGTGAGCATGTCTTCAGGTCAGTCATATAATGAATGCCTGAACTCTGTGAGCATGTCTTCAGGTCATATAATGAAAGCCTGTACTCTGTGAGCATGTCTTCAGGTCATATAATGAAAGCCTGAACTCTGTGAGCATGTCTTCAGGTCATATAATGAAAGCCTGTACTCTGTGAGCATGTCTTCAGGTCATATAATGAAAGCGTTACAGGACCGTGCACTGTGTTTCAGCCTGACTCACACTCTGACTGATCTTCCTCAGTTGGAGTCAGGGATCAAACTGTACTCAATTAGCGTCCCTGTATTTATAGACCTTCAGGCTTCTAGGCTTATCGTTTTCTGCTCCCTGTTCACAGTTGTATCTATTTCTATTTTCAGTCATAGCTCACAGTGAGTTAGACAGGTCAGTACATGTATTACTCATAAGTGTGTGTGTGTGTGCGTGCGTGTGCGTGTGTGCGTGTGCGTGTGTGTGTGTGCGTGCGTGTAGGCACTACTTTGATGACCTACTTGGACTCTATACAGTACGTACGTTCCATGTGAGAACGTTCTAAAAGCTAAGGCACATGTTTTCAA
The DNA here is from genome assembly GCF_016432855.1 of Salvelinus namaycush. Classification (NCBI taxonomy): domain Eukaryota; kingdom Metazoa; phylum Chordata; class Actinopteri; order Salmoniformes; family Salmonidae; genus Salvelinus; species Salvelinus namaycush. Next base: position 57,306,492 of record NC_052313.1, read on the forward strand.
CAGTCATTTCAGCAAAAGGCAAAAACTATGCATAATGTTGGAGCAAAGATATGTAGCGTTAATCAAATCTGTAAGATCCTCTTTGCAAAGAGAGGAGGTCGCTGACACTTATAATTCTAGGATCTGGACAGGATTCTAGAAGAGCTAGAAGGCGCAAAAAGTTGTGCCTGGGCAAACTATTGAGAACTTCACTCTTCTGTGATGATCCACGTGATGGACTGGAATATGGGCTATAGTATGCAACCCGCTTTCACCGTCTCACGTCACAATTAGACGTTCATCCATGTTTCTTAATTTCTTAAACATCAAATTTCGACATTGTTCCAATCATCAAAGTGTCGAAGTGTTTAAAATTAAGTTCAGGCATTAACTCTGAATGGTTAAGGTTAGGCATTAATTCTGAATGGTTAAGGTTAGGCATTAACTCTGAATGGTTAAGGTTAGGCATTAACTCTGAATGGTTATGGTTAAGGTAAGGGTTAAGGTCTGGGATAGGCTTAAATCCAAAATATCAAAAACAACTTTCTATCGCTGGATTGAAACTTGCAACGTTTGGAAATAGAGGCAGATGCTTACACCCATCCCCGTCCACATGCCCTAGCAAAATCAAAACCTACTTCCAAGTAACAGGCTCACTGTTGCCCCTAGTGGCCGGTTTCCACGTCATCTCCCAACGTCCTCAGACATGGATGGACGTCGAATACTGATTTGTATCACAGGTGACCTGGCTGATAGTATGAGAATCATATCTAACTCTGGATCTACTGTGGATTGTATCTACTCGAGATTGTATCTACTCGAGATTGGATCTACTCAGGAGTGGATCTACTGTGGATTGTATCTACTCGAGATTGTATCTACTCGAGATTGGATCTACTCAGGAGTGGATCTACTGTGGATTGGATCTACTCTGGATTGGATCTACTCTGGATTGGATCTACTTTGGAGTGGATCTACACTGGATTGGATCTACTCTGGATTGGACCTACTGTGGAGTGTTTTCACTTTAAGAATGTGTCCTACTACTGCTACAACTACTACTACTGTTAGCTAACTGTTACGGACATGTTTTTGTGGTGGTATCTGGGATTCGGCTCTCGTGTTCAGTGTCCCAGCCTTAACGCTGGCCGATGGGGCGAGACGCTGCACTTAAAATAGGCCAGCTGCCAGGGTGATGTGCCCAGCGATCGCTCTTCCCGCATGCATGGTGAAAGTGGCGCTAACTGGGGCGTGATGGTGCTCACTGCACAGAGCTCAACCCCCTCCTCTCCCCTGCGCTTGTCTCCTATCCCTCCCGCAATACAGAAATCAATGGAGATTCAAATAGATTAGATCAGAAAATGTTTCAAGTTCTCGATGAGGCCATTAATTTCACTGCATACATAATACACATACACACCACGACACAAACAGCAGGCCTGTTTTACAGTCTGGATGGGCCACTAGAGAGAAACCACTGTGGATAATGACCTTAATAATAGATGTATTTGAAATGGATTACTTTGGATATCTACAGTTTGGCTCAAGGGGTTGCTTTGTACTCTGTATGATGGCTTCATGACCCTTTGCATAACTTTTGACCTGTGAAATGTGACCCTTGTCCCAGACCCCATTGTACAGTCGTGGCCAAGAGTTTTAGGAATGACACAAATATTAATTTTCACAAAGTCTGCTGCCTCAGTTTGTATGATGGCAATTTGCATATACTCCAGAATGTTATGAAGAGTGATCAGATGAATTGCAATTAATTGCAAAGTCCCTCTTTGCCATGCAAATGAACTGAATCCCAAAAAACCATTTCCACTGCATTTCAGCCCTGCCACAAAAGGACCAACTGACATCATGTCAGTGATTCTCTCATTAACACAGGTGTGAGTGTTGACGAGGACAAGGCTGGAGATCACTCTGTCATGCTGATTGAGTTCGAATAACAGACTGGAAGCTTCAAAAGGAGGGTGGTGCTTGGAATCATTGTTCTTCCTCTGTCAGCCATGGTTACCTGCAAGGAAACACGTGCCGTCATCATTGCTTTGCACAAAAAGGGCTTCACAGGCAAGGATATTGCTGCCAGTAAGATTGCACCTAAATCAACCATTTATCGGATCATCAAGAACTTCAAGGAGAGCGGTTCAATTGTTGTGAAGAACGCTTCAGGGCGCCCAAGAAAGTCCAGCAAGCGCCAGGACCATCTCCTAAAGTTGATTCAGCTGCAGGATCGGGGCACCACCAGTACAGAGCTTGCTCAGGAATGGCAGCAGGCAGGTGTGAGTGCATCTGCACGCACAGTGAGGCGAATACTTTTGGAGGATGGCCTGGTGTCAAGCAGGGCAGCAAAGAAGCCACTTCTCTCAATGAAAAACATCAGGAACAGACTGATATTCTGCAAAAGGTACAGGGATTGGACTGCTGAGGACTGGGGTAAAGTAATTTTCTCTGATGAATTCCTTTTCCGGTTGTTTGGGGCATCTGGAAAAAAGCTTGTCCGGAGAAGACAAGGTGAGCGCTACCATCAGTCCTGTGTCATGCCAACAGTAAAGCATCCTGAGACCATTCATGTGTGGGGTTGCTTCTCAGCCAAGGGAGTGTGCTCACTAACAATTTTGGCTAAGAACACAGCCATGAATAAAGAATGGTACCAACACATCCTCCGAGAGCAACTTCTCCCAACCATCCAGGAACAGTTTGGTGACGAACAACGCTTTTTCCAGCATGATGGAGCACCTTGCCATAAGACAAAAGTGATAACTAAGTTGCTCGGAGAACAAAACATCAATATTTTGGGTCCATGGCCAGGAAACTCCCCAGACCTTAATCCCATTGAGAGCTTGTGGTTCTCAAGAGGTGGGTGGACAAACAAAAACCCACAAATTCTGACAAACTCCAAGCATTGATTATTCAAGAATGGGCTGCCATCAGTCAGGATGTGGCCCAGAAGTTAATTGACAGCATGCCAGGGCAGATTGCAGAGGTCTTGAAAAAGAAGGGTCAACACTGCAATTGACTCTTTGCATCAACTTCATGTAATTGTCAATAAAAGCCTTTGACACTTATGAAATGCTTGTAATTATACTTCAGTATTCCATGGTAACATCTGACAAAAATATCTAAATACACTGAAGCAGCAAACTTTGTGGAAATTAATATTTGTGTCATTCTCAAAACTTTTGGCCACGACTGTAGCTGCAAAGATAAGGCACTGACATTGCAACAGAGCAACCTGGTCTCCGAGCATTTCGTATTATTCTGTACGTAAATCCGAGCCTCTCCATTTAGAATGATATGTTACGTTTGGTACGGTTACATAAGACAGATGGCTACTTAATGCAAAAACAAAAGGGAAGTGGATAGGTGGTATATAACGCAAATGTCTAGCAACCCAAAGGTGGCGAATTCGAATCTCATCCCAGACAACTTTAGCATTTTAGTTAATTTCCAACCTTTCAACTTACTACTTTTTAGCTACTTTGCAAATACTTAGCATGTTAGCTAACTCTTCCCCTAACCTTAACACTTTTTGCTAACCCTTCCCTTAACCCTAACCTTAACCCTAACCCCTAGCCTAGCTAACGTTAGCAAGCTAGCTAATGTTAGCCACCTAGCTAGAATTCGTAACATATCATACATTTTGAAAAACGTAACATATTGTATGTTTTTTCAAATTTGTAACATATAATACATTTAGCAAATTTTTTACATACCACTCAAATTATAATTCGTAACATATCATACGAAATGGACATCCACAAATTAATACATACCATACGAAACATAACATATCATACTAAAAGGAGTGTTTCGGATTTATGTGCAGAATAATACAAAATGCTCTGAGACCAGGTTGAAGAGAGAAGAGCTTTATAGAAGAGTTTGTCACCACCACTCAAAAAGCCTTTTTCCTCCACTTTGGCCCTCTCACTCAGGTTCACCTGGTGGGTAGGTAACATTTGGAGGTAAATTGTTTATTTCTCTCGCACGTGTTAAAAGTTCCGATGAGGACAACAACTCCATCATAGAGGAAAACAAGGTATTTGCAAATGTCATCTGCTCGCAGTTCTAAGCAACAATTGTGTTATGAATATGTTGACTGGAAAATGTCCAAAATGTATTTTGTTGTTTCTTTTTCTTTTGGATGACTGAACCCATTCTCCTCTTCTTCCTACAGAAGTTAGACACCACCAATGGAGAGTGCACTGTAACAATGGGAGAACATCACAACCAAACTCGTAATGCATTAGGACCCATCTGTGAATGGCGGTTGATTGCAGACCTCTTTTAGAACTGTTGTGTCACACTGAAAGCAGAGTTCAGGTGGAGTTTGTGTATCGAATAACTAATAAACTGAGCCATATTTCAGTCATATAGTACTTCATGTACCACAAACTGTATAAAGCCATGTTTTCTATGTTATTTTCTTATTTTCTGTCGATAAGACTATCCAGGTGTGAGTCACTATAGTAACCTTTGGCGTGCGTCAGACTTTCCTATTAATTCCAATGAAACCTGGGATCAAGCAGTGCTGCTCGGCGAGAGTCTGTCGCTGCTAAATTTAAAATGACGACTCACACCCAAGAACACTTCAAAAAGAGTCTCGCAACTGGATCATGCAGGAAAAAGTTATTCATCCACTGTAACAGCTAAAAACCTACTGTTTTCTCCACGCCCCATTGTAACAGCTAAAAACCTTCTGTTTTCTCCACGCCCCACTGTAACAGCTAAAAACCTACTGTTTTCTCCACTCCCCATTGTAACAGCTAAAACCGTTCTGTTTTCTCCACTTCCCATTGTAACAGCTAAAACCGTTCTGTTTTCTCCACGCCCCATTGTAACAGCTAAAAACCTTCTGTTTTCTCCACTCCCCACTGTAACAGCTAAAAACCTACTGTTTTCTCCACTCCCCATTGTAACAGCTAAAACCGTTCTGTTTTCTCCACGCCCCATTGTAACAGCTAAAAACCCACTGTTTTCTCCACGCCCTAGTGTAGCTCTCCAGTTAGTTGCTATTGAGACAAACCTGTCTGAGCTGTCTCAGTAGCTCTATCACAGACACCTCCCAGTGACCTCCCTGTGACCTTGAGTCTCCTCTCCCGACCACCACTCCCTCAGTCCTCTTACTACCCTAACAGGACTTCTGATTGGTCAAGGAAATGCGCTCAGAAATCTTATTGGCCGTGGAGAACGGTGTGAGGTACCCCAGCTGCTTCGTCCTTAGTCAGAATAATGTGTTCACCGCTTTAAGACACCTGGAAGTAATTTACGAGCTATATCTGTAACCAAAAGTGCCAGCATAGATACAGAATCAGACTAAGCCTCAATGCATCCCTTTGGCCTTGATTGAGGGATAGATCACTGTTGATTATAGCTGAAGAAATCCAGTCCAAAAGACAAGTCCTTGCTGGTATGTTTCCTGGTCCAGTATGTTGCTGACTGGCATGTTCTGCTCTGCACAAGGACCATTCCTTCAGGTACTGTATCACTGAGTTATAGACTGCAGTTTATAGGCTGAGCATGCAGTACGTGCTTGATTAGCTCAGGTCTGTGAGATAACAGAGATAAAACTAACTGAATATTTCCGTACTGTCCGCTGAGCTCAGCATTGTTAGATCTCTCTGTCATTGATTACCCAATGCTCTTGTTTACATCTGGGCTACACACACACACACAACACACACACATGCATGAGAACGCATGCACACACGCAAGCGCTTGAACACACACACACACAAACACAAACACACACTCACACAAAACACAACACACACACACACACACATTGTAATGAGTTTATTGGGCCTTTCCTTTTCCTTCTTGCCGTTATAAGTGACAATATTTTACAATCTGTATGGGGATTAGATTAGTATATAAAAGGCTGACATTCGAGAATAATATGATTCTTTTAAGATATAATCAAAGTATGATATGGAATCAGCTGAATGGCAATAACCTCTGGGGGAGGTCAGTCCAAGGCTGGAAAGAGTCACATAAGGATGTTGGATCTTAATTTGATCACTATGTTGCAGGATAACTTTCCTGCAATGCAGGACATTTTAAACTTGTAGTGTATTTGAGGTTTAAAAAAGCTTCTGAACTTTGAAATTTCCACTTTGAAATTTCAGACTTGATTTTCCCTCACATAAAATGTATCAACCCCTACAAAAAATGTCCATTACTTATAATCTACATAATAGTTTAAATGTTCTGTTGCTGCAGGATTATTTTCCTGCCGTAGCAAACTTGCTCAAATTAAGATCCTACATCTGTAGTTCGCAAACAGAACAGCACTGTTTCGTTCTAATAGTTTAGCTGCCCTTGATTGAGCTTTCCAGGCACAATGGAACAAATAGAATAATCCCCAAAGTGCAAAACCCACTCCTCTGGCACCCAGGGTAGGCTCAATCAAACGTTCAATTAGAGAAAACAAATACTATGTGAGTACAGCTCATTGGAGTGACATTGTCAAGGAGGACTAGAAATATCAATGTTTTTCATTTTCTCTGATGAATCTCTAACTCTATATCAATGAAAAACATGGTGTAAAACATAGATAAACAGAGGACTGATTATAGTGTGTTTGGCTGGCAGAGTGTTCCTCTCTATCAAGGAACAACATGGTGTAACAGATAGATGAACAGAGGACTGGCTGGCAGAGTGTTCCTCTCTATCAAGGAACAGCATGGTGTAAAAGATAGATGAACAGAGGACTGGCTGGCAGAGTGTTCCTCTCTATCAAGGAACAACATGGTGTAACAGATAGATGAACAGAGGACTGGCTGGCAGAGTGTTCCTCTCTATCAAGGAACAACATGGTGTAACAGATAGACGAACAGAGGACTGGCTGGCAGAGTGTTCCTCTCTATCAAGGAACAACATGGTGTAACAGATAGACGAACAGAGGACTGGCTGGCAGAGTGTTCCTCTCTATCAAGGAACAACATGGTGTAACAGATAGATGAACAGAGGACTGGCTGGCAGAGTGTTCCTCTCTATCAAGGAACAACATGGTGTAACAGATAGACGAACAGAGGACTGGCTGGCAGAGTGCCACAGGGGCAGAAGTAGATGAAAAACATCCAGTAGAGAAACAACAGAACTTGTCTTATGGCATTGACTCTCTGTGTAACACTGCTGAGTTGTGTAGTGGCTACAGTACAGAGTGATCATTGTTCCTCAGATGCCTCCCCATGCAGCCCTCCCTTACTCCACTCACTCACTCACTCACTCACTCACTCACTCACTCACTCACTCACTCACTCACTCACTCACTCACTCACTCACTCACTCACTCACTCACTCACTCACTCACTCACTCACTCACTCACTCACTCACTCACTCACTCACTCACTCACTCACTCACTCACTCACTCACTCACTCACTCACTCACTCACTCACTCACTCACTCACTCACTCACTCACTCACTCACTCTCTCTCTGTCCCCCCCTCCCTCCCTCCGTCTCTCCCCCTCTCTCTTTCTCTCTCTCTCTCTCCCTCTGTCTCTCCCCCCTCTCTCTCTCCCTCTGTCTCTACACCCTCTTTCTTTCTCTCTCTCTCCCTCTGCCCCCCCTCTCTCGCTCTCTCTGTCCCTCTCTCTCTCTCTCCCTCCCTTCATCTGTCTCTCCCCCATCTCTCTCTCTCTCCCTCTGCCCCCCCCCTCTGTCTCTCTCCCTCCTTCTGTCTCTACCCCCTCTCCCCCCCCCCCCCCCCTCTCTCTGCCACTAGTCTAATTAGCTAACATTATCACAACAAAGTAACATTCCCACACTACAAACATAACATGAGGACATGAAGTGATATTGCGCAACATGGCTTCAGTTGGGCGAATTGAACATTTACCATTGTTTTCTATGGGGATTTTTCAATTCATGCATTTGATTTCAATCCACTTCATGAATTGGAAACATAATTGACCCAAACCCTGTTGTGTAAAATGACGCCAAAAGTGCAAGATGACAAAACATGAGGTAACCAAGCTAACAACACTATAGCTATGACATAATATAGAACATATAGTTTGCCCGTGCTATGTTTCTCATAGGATTACACAACATTAGCAGCAGCACCACTGGAGTATGTCAGTCCAGTCTCAGATGGAGTGGGAGGAAGGTTTTATATAATAGAGTCGTCACTAGGCTTCATGTATGAGGATCCATGCTGTTAAAGCTTCTCTGTTTCTGCCTCCCTCAGGGCAAGCTCCAATCATACTGTCCTACTTATATAAAACACCAGATGTATTTTGGGTCTTCCTACAATGCCTGCCGGTGAATATGAGCGCTAAGACCCAAAATACCACATTGTTTTCACCAGAGATAAGTTGAAAGAAACGAGAAACCCCATACACTGCTCTGTCTCGTATCACCTATTTTATTAAAGCTTGAAATGAGATCAGACCAGAGTCAGACTTCTGAACATCTTACACGTCTTCGGTTATAATAAACATTAAAGGGGAAATCTGGGGTATAAAATGGCGCCGGAAGAAATGGCAGCAGTTTTACGGGCGCCCAACCAATTCTGCTCCAAGCCATAAGACTCCTGAACAGGTAACCAAATGGCTACCCGGACTATTTGCATTGTGAGCCCCCCTGCAACCCCTCTTTTTACGCTGCTGCTACTCTCTGTTGATCATATATGCATAGTCACTTTAACCATATCTACATCTACATACTACCTCAATCAGCCTGACTAACCGGTGTCTGTATGTCGCCTCGCTACTTTTATAGCCTCGCTACTGTATAAAGCCTGTCTTTTTACTGTTGTTTTATTTCTTTACCTACCTATTGTTCACCTAATTCCTTTTTTGCCCTATTGGTAAGTAAGCATTTCACTGTAAGGTCTACTACACCTGTTGAATTCGGCGTTTCACTGTAAGGTCTACTACACCTTTTGTATTCAGCATTTCACTGTAAGGTCTACTACACCTTTTGTATTCAGCATTTCACTGTAAGGTCTACTACAGCTGTTGTATTCAGCATTTCACTGTAAGGTCTACTACACCTTTTGTATTCAGCATTTCACTGTAAGGTCTACTACACCTGTTGTATTCAGCATTTCACTGTAAGGTCTACTACACCTGTTGTATTCAGCATTTCACTGTAAGGTCTACTACACCTGTTGTATTCAGCATTTCACTGTAAGGTCTACTACACCTGTTGTATTCGGCGCACGTGACAAATAAACTTTGATTTGATTTGATTTGCAGCTGCTACATCCATTCTTGGAATCATAAATTAATGATATGTACCCATTGATTCTTGAAGAATATAACTTAGAAATGCCTCATGAGCTCAGTTCAACATTCGTACCGATTCAGAACCCAAAATACACTGCTCAAAAAAATAAAGGGAACACTTAAACAACACAATGTAACTCCAACTCAATCACACTTCTGTGAAATCAAACTGTCCACTTAGGAAGCAACACTGATTGACAATAAATTTCACATGCTGTTGTGCAAATGGAATAGACAACAGGTGGAAATTATAGGCAATTAGCAAGACACCCCCAATAAAGGAGTGGTTCTCCAGGTGGTGACCACAGACCACTTCTCAGTTCCTATGCTTCCTGGCTGATGTTTTGGTCACTTTTGAATGCTGGCGGTGCTTTCACTCTAGTGGTAGCATGAGATGGAGTCTACAACCCACACAAGTGGCTCAGGTAGTGCAGCTCATCCAGGATGGCACATCAATGCGAGCTGTGGCAAGAAGGTTTGCTGTGTCTGTCAGCGTAGTGTCCAGAGCATGGAGGCGTTACCAGGAGACAGGCCAGTACATCAGGAGACGTGGAGGAGGCCGTAGGAGGGCAACAACCCAGCAGCAGGACCGCTACCTCCGCCTTTGTGCAAGGAGGAGCACTGCCAGAGCCCTGCAAAATGACCTCCAGCAGGCCACAAATGTGCATGTGTCTGCTCAAACGGTCAGAAACAGACTCCATGAGGGTGGTATGAGGGCCCGATGTCCACAAGTGGGGGTTGTGCTTACAGCCCAACACCGTGCAGGACGTTTGGCATTTACCAGAGAACACCAAGATTGGCAAATTCGCCACTGGCGCCCTGTGCTCTTCACAGATGAAAGCAGGTTCACACTGAGCACATGTGACAGACGTGACAGTCTGGAGACGCCGTGGAGAATGTTCTTCTGCCTGCAACATCCTCCAGCATGACCGGTTTGGCGGTGGGTCAGTCATGGTGTGGGGTGGCATTTCTTTGGGGGGCCGCACAGCCCTCCATGGGCTCGCCAGAGGTAGCCTGACTGCCATTAGGTACCGAGATGAGATCCTCAGACCCCTTGTGAGACCATATGCTGGTGCGGTTGGCCCTGGGTTCCTCCTAATGCAAGACAATGCTAGACCTCATGTGGCTGGAGTGTGTCAGCAGTTCCTGCAAGAGGAAGGCATTGATGCTATGGACTGGCCCGCCCGTTCCCCAGACCTGAATCCAATTGAGCACATCTGGGACATCATGTCTCGCTCCATCCACCAACGCCACGTTGCACCACAGACTGTCCGGGAGTTGGCGGATGCTTTAGTCCAGGTCTGGGAGGAGATCCCTCAGGAGACCATCCGCCACCTCATCAGGAGCATGCCCAGGCGTTGTAGGGAGGTCATACAGGCACGTGGAGGTCACACACACTACTGACCCTCATTTTGACTTGTTTTAAGGACATTACATCAAAGTTGGATCAGCCTGTAGTGTGGTTTTCCACTTTAATTTTGAGTGTGACTCCAAATCCAGACCTCCATGCGTTGATACATTTGATTTCCATTGATCATTTTTGTGTGATTTTGTTGTCAGCACATTCAACTATGTAAAGAAAAAAGTATTTAATAAGAATAGTTCATTCATTCAGATCTAGGATGTGTTATTTTAGTGTTCCCTTTATTTTTTTGAGCAGTGTATAAGCTTACTCCAATTTTTGTAAACAAAGTAAATGTAAACAAACACTATATAGCCTCAACATGGTTAAAACTATAATTTTGATATCATGGATGGTCAGTCTCTGCATCCAAAGCTCTGTCTATGAATTTGAGAGTGGTAACATTTCTCCAGCCCCATCCCTTTAGCTTTTTACTGAAACAGGGGCGGGCAAAATGCTTTGTTATTGTTTCAACTGCTGATTGCCTCTTTAAGGCGAGACGAGTATGATGTTAGAAAACCCAATGATAGCCAATATCCATGCCTCTACTACTCAACACACCTCTACTACTCAACACACTTCTACTACTCAACACACTTCTACTACTCAACACACTTCTATTACTCAACACACCTCTACTACTCAACACACTTCTACTACTCAACACACTTCTACTACTCAACACACGTCTACTACTCAACACACTTCTACTACTCAGCACACTTCTACTACTCAACACACTTCTACTACTCAACACACTTCTACTACTCAACACACTTCTACTACTCAGCACACTTCTACTACTCAACACACTTCTACTACTCAACACACTTCTTCTACTCAACACACTTCTACTACTCAACAGACTTCTACTACTCAACACACTTCTACTACTCAGCACACTTCTACTACTCAACACACTTCTACTACTCAACACACTTCTTCTACTCAACACACTTCTACTACTCAACACACTTCTACTACTCAGCACACTTCTACTACTCAACACACTTCTACTACTCAACACACTTCTACTACTCAACACACTTCTTCTACTCAACACACTTCTACTACTCAGCACACTTCTACTACTCAACACACTTCTACTACTCAACACACTTCTACTACTCAACACACTTCTTCTACTCAACACACTTCTACTACTCAACACACTTCTTCTACTCAGCACACTTCTACTACTCAGCACACTTCTACTACTCAACACACTTCTACTACTCAACACACCTCTACTACTCAGCACACTTCTACTACTCAACACACTTCTACTACTCAGCACACTTCTTCTACTACTCAACACACCTCTTCTACGACTCAACACACTTCTACTACTACTCAGCACACTTCTTCTACTACTCAACACACTTCTACTACTCAGCACACTTCTTCTACGACTCAACACACTTCTACTACTACTCAGCACACTTCTTCTACGACTCAACACACTTCTACTACTACTCAGCACACTTCTTCTACTACTCAACACACTTCTACTACTCAGCACACCTCTACTACTCAGCACACTTCTTCTACTACTCAACACACTTCTACTACTCAGCACACTTCTACTACTCAGCACACTTCTACTACTCAGCACACTTCTACTACTCAGCACACTTCTTCTACGACTCAGCACACTTCTTCTACTACTCAACACACTTCTACTACTCTGCACACTTCTACTACTCTGCACACTTCTACTACTCAGCACACTTCTTCTACGACTCAACACACTTCTTCTACTACTCAACACACTTCTTCTACTACTCAACACACTTCTTCTACTACTCAACACACTTCTTCTACTACTCAACACACTTCTTCTACTACTCAACACACTTCTTCTACTACTCAACACACTTCTACTACTCAACACACTTCTACTACTCAGCACACCTCTACTACTACTCAACACACTTCTACTACTACTCTGCACACTTCTACTACTCACCACACTTCTACTACTCACCACACTTCTACTACTCAGCACACCTCTACTACTCAGCACACCTCTTCTACTACTCTGCACACTTATACTACTCAGCACACCTCTCTACCACTTCTACTGCTCAGCACACTTCTACTACTCAGCACACCTCTACTCTACTCTGCACACTTCTACTGCTCTGCACACTTCTCAAGTCTTCCCGGGACAAAATAATAATTTATCTTTTCACTGTAATCTGTCATAGGTCATTACAGCATTGTAAACCTCCATGTGTCCCAATGATTTTACCCTAACATCTTACCATTCCCTCTACATTTTGCACCAGATATTGTGCTTGAAATGGTATTGAGACTTTACATATTGGTTTAGAGAATTCGGCATAGAACCCACATTCACTGAGTGTACAAAACATTAGGAAGACCTGCTCTTTCCATGACATAGACTGATCAGGTGAATCCAGGTGAAAACTATGATCCCTTTGATGTCACCTGTTAAATCTCAATCAGTGTAGATGAAGTGGAGGAGACAGGTTAATGAAAGATTTTTAAGCCTTGTGTCACGACTTCCGCCGATGTCGGCCCCTCTCCTTGTTCGGGCGGCGTTCGGCGGTCGACGTCACCGGCCTTCTAGCCATAGCCGATCCACTTTTCATTTTCCATTTGTTTTGTCTTTGTTTTACACACCTGGTTTCAATCCCCCAATTACATGTTCATTATTTAACCCTCTATTCCCCCACATTTTTTTGTGAGTGATTGTTTGTATGTATTCTGTCCGTATTTGTGGGCTAAGTTTATTGTGTTGATTATATTTGAATTCTTGAGTAAAGTACGCTCATTACTCAATTCTGCTGTCCTGCGCCTGACTCTTCCACACCAGCTACACACAGGGCGATTACACCTTGACAGAAGATTTAAGTGCCTTTGAGCGGGGTATGGTAGTAGGTGCAAGGCGCTCCGGTTTGAATGTGTCAAGAATTGCAACGCTGCTGGTTTTTCACGCTCAACTGTTTCCTGTGTGTATCAAGAATGGTCCACCACCCTAAGGACATCCAGCCAACTTGGCACAACTGTGGGAAGCATTGGATTTAACATGGGCTATCATCCCTGTGGAACGCTTTTGACACATTGTAGATACCATGCCCTGATGAATTGAGGCTTCTTCTGAGGGCAAAAGGGGGTGCAATTCAATATTAGGAAAGTGTTCCTAATGTTGTACACTCAGTGTAGCTAGAAAGGAGTGATGAATATGCTTTTGAAGCTGTGCTGCAGTGGGTTCACAGGGCCAAGCACAGGTACTTCAGAGCAAGACTCAAAGGGCCTTTAATCTGAGAGGAGGCAGCAAAGGCAGTGAGAACAGAGAGGGTGCTTCCCAAATGCCACCCTTTTTCCTATGTAGTGCACTACTTTTGACCAGGGGCCATAGAACTCTGGTCAAAAGTAGTGCACTATATAGGGAATAGGGCAACATTTTGTGACTCACAGAGAGGATTCATGGGGGCACTCAACTCTTTCATCCTCTCTCTGCAGCTGCCAAATGTAACACCCACACCGTGGTCCATGTCTGACTGCTAGACAGAAATTAAAGTGACACTTCCCTCTGCTGGCCGATGTTGGTCACTGCAGTCCTTATCAGATCTAATGGTCAATTCAGCACATTTGATTTCAACAATAATAATAATAATAATAATAATACAAGTACCTAATCTTTTTTTGGTTACATAAATATTGGTATTTGTCCATTTCTGTTGCATATACCTTTTCCATCAAGTCAGATACAATTGAATGGTTTTGGGCAGAGTAAAAATAGCAAGGATATTCCCTCACAGACAGATGTTTTTAGCACTGCACAAGGTATTAGTTATGTGCAAAGACATTGCAAAGACTTTGCTATGGCAGGTTTGCATGAACCCGACCCTATGACACTTGAGAATGACTTCCTCTGCTGGAGGGTACCCATACTGTACAAGGATACAAAGAGATTTCTGAAAGAGATTTAAAGGGATTGAGTGAGAGGATGCACTTACAGGAAAAAAATGAAATTAACACCTATAGGTTAATAATACAGGTCAATTAGACTTAAGTAAGATGTAGGGAATCCTTTCATGAAACTGTATTGTTGTTATTGTCACTCTGAATACACAAAGACTACAGAAAACAAATAAATAGCTACAAATGGATGTATGGTGCACGTAGGGAAATGAAACAATGCAGAAAATCCCAGACATGATCAACACTTACACATCACAGACAATCATCTATCCATGAGTTATAGGTCCCCTAAATGACAGTGACTCGCCATTGATTTGTTGGCGTGGACTAGAAGATGGGGTGAGAATCAATGCTTTTATATACTATTTATAGATGTCTAAAAACACTTCTATGAAGTAGCTACTTGCAGGAATCCATTTTCCCATTCCTGTCATGTTATGATGCTGGATACTGTACCTTGCATTGCATGCTGGGTAGCAGGCCCTATGCAGGCTGGGTAGTGGTAGTAGTGTCAGAGCTGGCATGTGGTACAATACATTGGGCTGTGCAGGCCCAGGCCCACCAGACTCATGCTTGGTTTTTGCATTGTCAGCCACTTCTGTGTATAAAACACTGTGTTATTTCAGCCATCCCTGGCACCAACCTGGTCTCAGAGCATTTCGTATTATTCTGTATGTAAATCCGAGAAGCGCAATTTAGTGTGATATGTTACGTTTCGTATGGTATGTATTAATTTGTGGATGTCCATCATCCATTTCGTATGATGTGTTATGAATTACAATTCGTATTAGATGTTACAAATGTGCAAAACTTAGAATATGTTACGAATTCGCAAAATGTACAATATGTTACAAATTTGCTAAATGTATAATATGTTACGGATTCTAGCAAGGTGGCTAACATTCGCTAGGCTAGGGGTTAGGGTTAATGTTAGGTTTAAGTTTGGGAGTTAGGTTAAAGGGTTCAAGTTAGGGTTAGGGGAAGGGTTAGCTAAAAGGGATAAGGTTAGGGGAAGGGTTAGCTATCCATGAGGAGATTTGAACTCACAACCTTTGGGTTGCTAGATGTTCATGTTATACGCCTATCTGTACACCCCGACCACGCACGCACGCTACTTTCATTTTTGCCGTAGCCCTTTCCTGCAGTCAAATGACCTAGTTGCCTCAGGGGTGGAATGTTATGAATATTTTTCATAATTAATAAACAGACAAAGATCCCGTGTTTCTATGTTTCTATGTCAAACATTATTATTATTATTTCAGTCTTCTGTGTTGTATATAAAGTGTAATACTGTAACTCAAACTCAAAATGTAATACATTTCAACTCTATATGTGACATGGTACAGATGTCTTCTTTTTTTAAGCCCATAACCATGTGTGTGAGGTGGATACTTTTGTTTCAAAGTAGATTTGTTTAAGACTACCAAGAAACATTCTGTGTGACCCAGATTTCGCCCACAGCAGTAAATTAAGTAATCATATTAATTTTTGTGTTCCAGATTTAAGTTTACTATGTTACGTCTAGTCTATGAGACCAGGCTGCTGGCACAGGCTCATCAGGCTGCCACCTCAGCACAATACCCCCCACTGACATTGCTGTGGATCCTTATTGGCAAATCCCCCTGAATCATCACTGGGGTTTACTGACCCATTGTTCAGACTTTTTAGCCCACATGCCCATTGACCACCACCTGCACCCACCTCTTACCCCACCCCAAACAGACTCCCCAGCTACCCCCTGCCTCCCAATCCAAATAACCTCTGTGTATTGATGTTGGGAATCATCGGGTGGCTTCATGACAAAATACAAAAGAGTGATACGGTATTATTGTTGTATCTCTTCCTGAATGTTCCTCGTAAGAGGCGGCTGGTGGGCGAACAGCGGCAGGGTCGAATTTCAATTGGTCGCGTGTGGTCACACGAGGGCACGTCAGTACACAAACACTGTACACAAGATTCAGTTGACCTCATATGACCGAGGGATGTCACCATGACTACACACTTACTGTACTACACAGTCTGGTTGTTCTCAAAAACATCTCACCAAATACCAGCCTGGTCTCATAGACTAGACGTACGATAGTTAATGTAAATCCAGGACACTCAAATTATAATGATATGTTAAGGCAAAAACAGTGTGTGTGGATCGGCGTATAACTCGCATTGCAACTACATTGGAACCTTACCTTAATAGTTTTAGCTAACCCTTCCCCTAACCCTAACCTGGGGCGGCAGGTAGCTTAGTGGTTAGAGCGTTGGACTAGTAACCGAAAGGTTGCAGCTCATTTGGTATGCCAATCGACGGTCTTGATGCACTCCTTCTAGTCTATACAATGCAGCTTACCACATTCATGTGGTGTTTGAAATTACAATTCATGCTGGATTTGTATGTGTTGAGATTCTATTGAGTAGATACGATGGGACAGGCAATGTGTACCCAAAAGGCTTGCTGGCACTTTCTTCTACTGTGGGAACTTACCTCAAGCGCTCTGATGATGTCACACAATGGTGAAAATGTAGCACAATTAAAGATAATGTCATAGTTTCCAGAAACGACACATTTTACAGTGTGCTGTCAACTCTATCTATATGGACCGGTACCATTGATGGCCCTACAGAGCCCCACATGCAATCAAGACATATCAAGAGAAAAGGAAGTAGAGAGGAAAAGAAAGGAAGTAAAAAGTCAGATGCCTTCTGATTGGCTGTTGAGCATAACAATGTCTTTATTTGATCACCCTGTTGCAGGAAATTAAAAACTCGTAGTGTATTTTAGTTTTAAAAAGGCTTCTGAAGTTTGTAATTTCCACTTGATTTTCCCTTACAAAAATGTCCATCAATTATAATCCACATAATAATTAACATTTCCTGTTGCTGCAGGATTATTTTCCTGCTATAGCAAACTGGCTCAAATTAAGATCCTACATCTGTATGACACGGATGGTCTAAAAGTCCTGGACGCGGCGGAGAGAGCCCACGTTGGCTTGCATGCCCCCCCACTCGGTGTGGCGTCTGTACTCTCCCCTCTCCAGCAGGTACTGGTGCCCCCTGTAGTTGGGGTGCTCGTAGAAGACCCAGGCACCGTCCAGCACGTTGGCAGAGTGCACCTCGCGGTGGCGGAAACGCTCAGACAGGTTGGGGCTGTCCTCACTGAACTCAATCATCTGACCGGCAAAGTCGGGGCGCTCGTAGACGCGGATCCTGTGCATGCCAGTGGTCTACAACACAGTGGAGCACAGTTCCAAACTTCATCTGAACAATAGAGATCAATCAGCTGTTTCATTATACCTGGGATATCAGTGTCCTCATACGGGACACCAACATCAGGTTTCAACAGATCAAAAGACCACTGTGGTGTTAGAATGGAAATGGATGCACTATAATAATTACATTTGGTCCTGTGTGTGTGTGTGTGTGTGTGTGTGTGTGTGTGTGTGTGTGTGTGTGTGTGTGTGTGTGTGTGTGTGTGTGTGTGTGTGTGTGTGTGTGTGTGTGTGTGTGTGTGTGTGTGTGTGGTTTGCATGCGTGCATGGATGCGTGTTTGGTGTGTGTGTATGTGTGTGTAGATCCCTGAATGAGTAATCAACATGTACCACTACCACGCACAAATCACCTCACAGTGACTTGACTTACATGTCTGATAATCCGGCAGGACTTGATAGTGTCGTTGTAGCCCATCCAGCGCTGGTAGTCGGGGTACTCTCCCCTGGTCAAGATGTACTGAGAGCCCATGTAGTTGGGTTTCTCGTAGACCACCCAGGCACCACTCTCCACCCTGATGGAGTTGCAGCGGCTGAAATGAGAGCTCAGTTCGGGGCAGTCGCTGCTGCACTCATAGTGAAGGCCCTGGAAGTTCCGGTCCTCATAGAAGAAGATCTGCACAAAGGATTGTTGTCTTTTAAAAACGGTCACTTTAAAAAAAAAAAGAGGAAAGCACACACACACACACACACACACACACACACACACACACACACACACACACACACACACACACACACACACACACACACACACACACACACACACACACACACACACACACACACACACAGCCACCTACAGTACCTTCCCCTGCATGCGGTCCATGTTTGGATTATTCTTTTTAATACTATTCTACACACAATCAGAAATATCCCTCTAGACATACACGGTAATGTAAGGACACTGCCCTGGGGGAGTTTTATATATGTATGACATGGAAATGCATGGCCAGTGGAATCATTGTCATTCAAATGTGCACCACTATTAACTAGGGCACAACAGCTGATGCTGTGTTTGTTTTAAAACACCACGGCTTCATGCCAAGTTCAATGATCTGTTCTATAGACGCTACCTTTTGATCCTACGGAGCCTGATTCCAGAATCTTTTTAATTTATCCAATAAAACTGTTGTCAGCGGTGAGCAGCAGTTACTAGAACATAGCTGTTAGTCTGAATACACTGTAGTCTCTGATAGTTCCAGTTTGCTATTCCTGTCTTTACCTAAAGCCAGCTGCTATAATGCCTTATGATCTAGTTATAATGCATTGTAAGACTTGTCTGAGCATGTATGATCCCTTAATAATCATCTCATAATGACCCTCACCAAATACCAGTCATTTTGAGTTAGCTAAAATGTTGATACATAGAGAAACATAACATATTATAAGCCTTGTTAAAGATATTATAACAGCTCATATCCAGGACATGTTTATGACAAGTTATAAAGCATATACTGACATGCTTTACCTTTCTGTTGAATCGGTAGGTGCACTCTGACCAACTAATAGCATACAGTCTTTCTACAGATGAGTTCCTCTGTAAAACTATAGCACAGGGAAACAGTTGTAGGCCCATCCCGGCCCCTTTCGTGCATTAGAAATCGTAGATAGTTATAAAGTGCATAGCCTTATGTTTCTATTGACTTATACAACCACAAATTGCAGTTTTATTTCTGCACGTCTTTAGATCGGTGAGGTAAAACCGTAGGATTGTGTGTTGTGAAATTCACTCCATAAAAAATTAAATAAATGTACTGTATATATATATATATATATAGTACCAGTCATTAGTTTGGACACACCTGCTCATTCAAGGGTTTTTCTTTATTTTTACTATTTTCTACATTGTAGAATAATAGTGAAGACATTAAAACTATAAAATAACACACAAGGAATCATGTAGTAACCAAAAAAGTGTTAAACAAATATTTTTGATTTTAGACTCTTCAAAGTAGCCACCATTTGCCTTGAAGACAGCTTTACACACTCTTGGTATTCCCTCATCCAGCTTCACCAGGAATGCTTTTCCAACAGACTTGAAGGAGTTCCCACATATACTGAACACTTGTTGGCTGCTTTTCCTTTACTCTGGGGTCAAACTCATCCCAAACCATCTCAATTGGGATGAGGTTGGGTGATTGTGGAGGCCAGGTCATCTGATGCAGCACTCCATCTCTCTCCTTCTTGGTCAAATAGCCCTTACACAGCCTGGAGGTGTGTTTTGGGTCATTGTCCCAAATGATAGTCCCACTAAGCGCAAACCAGATGGGATGACGTATCGTTGCAGAATGCTGTGGTAGCCATGCTGGTTAAGTATGCCTTGAATTCTAAATTAATCACAGACAGTGTCACCAGCAAAGCACCCCCACACCATCACACCTCCTCCTCCATGCTTCACGGTGGGAACCACACATGTGGAGATCATCCGTTCACCTACACTGCGTCTCACAAAGACACGGTGGTTGGAACCAAAAATAAAAAAATTGGACTCATCAGACCAAAGGACAAATTTCCACTGATCTAATGTCCATTGCTCGTGTTTCTTGGCCCAAGCAAGTCTCTTCTTATTATTGGTGTCCTTTAGTAGTGGTTTCTTTGCAGCAATTTGACCATGAAGTCCTGATTCACACAGTCTCCTCTGAACAGTTGATGTTGAGATGTGTCTGTTACTTGAACTCTGTGACACATTTATTTGGGCTGCAATTTCTGAGGCAGATAACTCTAATGAACTTATCCTCTGCAGCAGAGGTAACTCTGGGTCTTCCTTTCCTGTGGCGGTCCTCATGAGATCCAGTTTCATCATAGCGCTTGATGGTTTTTGCGACTGTACTTGAAGAACCTTTGAAAGTTCTTAAAATGTTCCATATTGACGGACCTTCATTTCTTAAAGTAATGATGGATTGTACTGTAGTTTCTCTTTGCTTATTTGATCTGTTCTTTCCATAATATGGACTTGGTCTTTTACCAAATAGGGCTATCTTCCGTATACCACCCCTTTCCCCCCCACCTTGTCACAACACAACTGATTGGCTCAAAAGCATTAAGAAGGAAAGAAATTCCACAAATTAACTTTTGGCAAGGCACACCTGTTAATTGAAATGCATTCCAGGTGACTACCTCATGAAGCTGGTTGAGAGAATGCCAAGAGTGTGCAAAGTTGTCATCAAGACAAAGGGTGGCTACTTTGAAGAATCTTAAATATAAAATATATTTTTATTTGTTTGACATTTTTTTGGTTTCTATATGATTCCATGTGTTATTTCATAGTTTTGATGTCTTCACAATTATTCTACAATGTAGAAAATAGTAAAAATAAAGAAAAACCCTGAAATGAGTATGCGTGTCCAAACTTTTGACTGGGACTATGTACATATATATTAATAATAATAATAATAATAATAATTCACTCCATGGTTTCATGCCTGACATGAAAACAGGAGACTACGTAGGTATAATGTACAGTATATTTTGCGGTGTTGAGAGGGCAGTTGTAGATATCAGAATGAATTGGACATTTGGGCAATATCAGCTATTTCAATCAGCAATGTCGTCTTTCTTTATAAAATAAATAAATAAATGTAAGTCTACTTTTTGGGGGGGGAAGTATTCAGACCCCTTGACTTTTTCCACGTTTTGTTACATTTCAGTCTTATTGTCACGTTGTATAAATGATTGAAGACAGGCGCAGGAATACGTAATAGGGTTTTTTAATACTCCACCCAAAAATACAACATGCCATGAAAGGCACGGGGACGAAGCCCAAAACAGACACGTATACAAAACACAGGGATGTACCCAAACAAAAGAGCGAGGTAAAAACCTCTAATAAATATACGGGGCGAGACCACCAACCCACCACACGGGGTGAGACCCGTAATAACAAGTGCACAATACACGCAGCGCGAAAGCCGAAATAACAAAGCACAGGTACTCACAAGACCAACAAACATGGGAACAATAACCGCTCAAGACAATGGTGAATAGAGGGCACATATATACACATACTAATCAGGGGGAATGGGAACCAGTCTGTGTAATGAGATAAGACAGTCCGGGGTTGGTGGTGATGATCCAGTTCAGTGATGCCTAGAAGGTCGACGACGTAGACCTCTGGAACTGGTGAACGGAATGAGCAGCAGTACCGGGGGAATCCGACACTTATTCTAAAATGTTTTTTTTTTTAAATGCTTTCCTAATCAATCCACACACAATACCCCATAATGACAAAGCAAAAACAGGTTTTTAGAAATGTTTGCTAATTTTTATTCATAAGTATTCAGACCCTTTACTCAGTACGTTGTTGAAGCACCTTTGGCAGCGTCTTGGTGATTCCAAACTTTTCCCATTTAAGAATGATGGAGGCCACTGTGTTCTTGGGGACCTTCAATGCTGCAGACATTTTTTGGTACCCTTCTGTGCCTCGACACAATCCTGCCTCCGAGCTCTACGGACAATTCAATCATGGCTTGGTTTTTGCTCTGACATGCACTGTCAACTGTGGGACCTTATATAGACAGGTGTGTGCCTTTCCCAAATCATGTCCAATCAATTGAATTTACCACAGGTGGACTCCACTCATGTTGTAGAAACATCTCAAGGATGATCAATGGAAACAGGATGCACCTGAGCTCAATTTCGAGTCTCATAGCAAAGGGTCTGAATACTTATGTAAAAAAGTAAATTTGCAAAAATGTAAACAAAAAATAACTATTTTCGCTTTGTCATTATGGGGTATTGTGTGTAGATTGAAAAAAATAAATGTAATCAATTTTAGAATAAGACTGTAACATAATAGAATGTGTAAAAAGTCAAGGGGTCTGAATACTTTCCGAAGGCACCGTATTTACATATTCTTTCTTTAGTGGTTGTGCATCTACAGACACATAATCCTGGAACAGGGACCTAGCTCAACTGTAATGCTTGGTAACCTCTGGCCATTGTTTTGGTTAAAACTTAAAAAATGTCTTTAACCCTTCTGGGTGACAACCAATTTGGGTGACAACCAACAACCAATGCTTTTTAAGTAGCCTGTACATGTTGTTTCTCTGCTTCAGTTTTGGAGCTGATAATAGCTGTTATTTTGACAGGATCGTTATATGAAGACACACGGGTGTCATAATGTGCTTATGACACATCTTACCATGCATTCAAACTGCATCACAATGCATTACACCTGTCGCCGTTAAGTAAAGTGTTACCTCATGCAGCCCAGGTTTTGAAATCGGACTACAACTGTCACGAAAATCTATGGTCAGGACCAAAATAAAGGAATGAGATTCAGCCCATATCGATCACTCAAGCCTGAATATTGTGCTCATATTGCAAAGAAGTTTTTTAGATTTTCAACACAACTTTATTTGTACTTCTTACACACAATCATGCACATCCTCAACCCTTGGTGGTGACGTGCCGTACTACTTGACACAGCGGATGGAGCCTACGTTGGCTTGCATGCCCCCCCACTCGGTGTGGCGTCTGTACTCTCCCCTCTCCAGCAGGTACTGGCGCCCCCTGTAGTTGGGGTGCTCAAAGAAAACCCAGGCGCCTTCGAACACCTTGCAGGAGTTCACCTCGCGGCTGTGCCAACGCTCCTGGAAGGAGGGCATGTTGTCGGCCACCTCCATGCTTTGGCCCTCAAAGTTAGGCTTCTCCCACAGCTTCGTTCTCCACGAGTTGCCCACCTGGAGTCAGGAAACAGAATCACAACAAGAACGTAATGTTAAAGCAGACATTTGTTTAGGGAAGATATGACCATCTAAATAAAAAAAAAGATATCTTGACCTGCCCCTTTATGGCTGAACAATAACTGCTGCACAATCATGTAAATACATTTACAGTAGGGTGGTAAGGTCTTGTTAGGAACAAGCTCTGTAATTGTGGTGCTAACCTGGGTAAAATGATTACAGGTTGGTTATACTTCTCTATTCCATATGAACTCTTTCAAAGAGTCTCATATTGTCCATCCATCCACTCTACTCACATTCCTAATGATGCGACAGGACCTGACGGTGTCATTGAAGCCCATCCAGCGCTGGTAGTCAGGGTACTCTCCAGGGGTCAGCACGTACTGGAAGCCCATGTAGCTGGGCCTCTCGTACACCACCCAGAATCCCCCCTCCACCCTGACTGAGTTACAGCGGCTGAGGAAGGTGTGCAGGTCGCTGGAGTCACTGTTGCACTCATAGTACCGTCCCTGGTAGTTCCGGTCCTCGTAGAAGGTGATCTGACACCAAACATCATATAATTAAGTGATAATTCCTGAGAAGCCTGTGGTAACTTGTGGAATAGACACCAGCTGGAATGTGGTTTTAACCAATCAGCATTCAGGATTAGACCCACCCGTTGTATAATACATATTATGAGTTACTCTGCAACTTCAATGACATATGCAGTTTGTATATAACTTACTATAGAGTTATACTTTATGATAACTTTGATAACTTTGTGATAGCTTTATTAATAACTGAATGTGGTAACTTTATCAATAACTTTGTGATAGCTTAATCAATAACTTCATGTGATTGCTTTATCAATAACTTCATGTGATAGCCTTATCAATAACTTCATGTGATAGCCTTATCAATAACTTTGTGATAACTTTATGAGTAACTTTCTGATTATTTTATTAATAACTTCATGTGATAGCCTTATCAATAACTTAATGTGATTGCTTTATCAATAACTTTGTAATAACGTTATCAATAACTCTGCTTACCTTTTCCATGTTTAATTATCAGTAGGCCAGGCATGATACATTAAACATTAAACCACCAAGCTCCACCAATATTCTCTTTATATGCAGCCAGGACAATAAAAGCAAAGCACATGGTTACTTAGCAGTGTTTGAATTGGATATAATTCAAATCCAGACTCATCACATTGCTCAGAAGCACTGATGCCCCGATCTACAAACAAAGACAAATGGAAAGTGCAAACCATCCCAAATGCACTTTATACCGTACACCATGCTGACCAAAACAAGGGCACTAGAGGACATTGGTTTGATATCAAATGTTTTGGGTCAGGGCCCATCCTTTTTAACTTGTCAAAGAACCTGCATGAGGTCTGGTCTCCACAACAGGACAAGAGGTCTGGTCTCCACAACAGGACAAGAGGTCTGGTCTCCACAACAGGACAACAGGTCTGGTCTCCACAACAGGACAACAGGTCTGGTCTCCACAACAGGACAACAGGTCTGGTCTCCACAACAGGACAACAGGTCTGGTCTCCACAACAGGACAACAGGTCTGGTCTGCCCAACAAGACAAGAGGTCTGGTCTCCACAACAGGACAACAGGTCTGGTCTGCACAACAGGACAACAGGTCTGGTCTCCACAACAGGACAACAGGTCTGGTCTCCACAACAGGACAACAGGTCTGGTCTCCACAACAGGACAACAGGTCTGGTCTCCACAACAGGACAACAGGTCTGGTCTCCACAACAGGACAACAGGTCTGGTCTCCACAACAAGACAACAGGTCTGGTCTCCACAACAGGACAACAGGTCTGGTCTCCACAACAGGACAACAGGTCTGGTCTCCACAACAGGACAACAGGTCTGGTCTCCACAACAGGACAACAGGTCTGGTCTCCACAACAGGACAACAGGTCTGGTCTCCACAACAGGACAACAGGTCTGGTCTCCACAACACGACAACAGGTCTGGTCTCCACAACAGGACAACAGGTCTGGTCTCCATAACAGGACAACAGGTCTGGTCTCCACAACAGGACAACAGGTCTGGTCTCCACAACAGGACAACAGGTCTGGTCTCCACAACAGGACAACAGGTCTGGTCTCCACAACAGGACAAGAGGTCTGGTCTGCACAACAAGACAAGAGGTCTGGTCTGCACAACAGGACAACAGGTCTGGTCTCCACAACACGACAACAGGTCTGGTCTCCACAACAGGACAACAGGTCTGGTCTCCATAACAGGACAACAGGTCTGGTCTCCACAACAGGACAACAGGTCTGGTCTCCACAACAGGACAACAGGTCTGGTCTCGACAACATGTCTGGTCTCGACAACAGGACAACAGGTCTGGTCTCGACAACATGTCTGGTCTCCACAACAAGACAACATGTCTGGTCTCCACAACAGGACAACATGTCTGGTCTGCCCAACAAGACAACAGGTCTGGTCTGCCCAACAAGACAACAGGTCTGGTCTCCACAACAGGACAACATGTCTGGTCTCCACAACAGGACAACAGGTCTGGTCTCCACAACAGGACAACAGGTCTGGTCTCCATAACAGGACAACATGTCTGGTCTCCATAACAGGACAACAGGTCTGGTCTCGACAACAGGACAACAGGTCTGGTCTCCACAACAGGACAACAGGTCTGGTCTCCACAACAGGACAAGAGGTCTGGTCTCCACAACAGGTCTGGTCTCCACAACAGGACAACAGGTCTGGTCTCCACAACAGGACAACAGGCCTGGTCTCCACAACAGGACAACAGGTCTGGTCTCCACAACAGGACAACAGGTCTGGTCTCCATAACAGGACAACAGGTCTGGTCTCCACAACAGGACAACAGGTCTGGTCTCCACAACAGGACAACAGGTCTGGTCTCCACAACAGGACAACAGGTCTGGTCTCCACAACAGGACAACAGGTCTGGTCTGCACAACAGGACAACAGGTCTGGTCTCCACAACAGGACAACAGGTCTGGTCTCCACAACAGGACAACAGGTCTGGTCTCCACAACAGGACAACAGGTCTGGTCTCGACAACAGGACAACAGGTCTGGTCTCGACAACATGTCTGGTCTCCACAACAGGACAACAGGTCTGGTCTCCACAACAGGACAACATGTCTGGTCTGCCCAACAAGACAACAGGTCTGGTCTGCCCAACAAGACAACAGGTCTGGTCTCCACAACAGGACAACATGTCTGGTCTCCACAACAGGACAACAGGTCTGGTCTCCACAACAGGACAACAGGTCTGGTCTCCATAACAGGACAACATGTCTGGTCTCCATAACAGGACAACAGGTCTGGTCTCGACAACAGGACAACAGGTCTGGTCTCCACAACAGGACAACAGGTCTGGTCTCCACAACAGGACAAGAGGTCTGGTCTCCACAACAGGTCTGGTCTCCACAACAGGACAACAGGTCTGGTCTCCACAACAGGACAACAGGTCTGGTCTCCACAACAGGACAACAGGTCTGGTCTCCACAACAGGACAACAGGTCTGGTCTCGACAACAGGACAACAGGTCTGGTCTCCACAACAGGACAACAGGTCTGGTCTCCACAACAGGACAACAGGTCTGGTCTGCACAACAGGACAACAGGTCTGGTCTCCACAACAGGACAACAGGTCTGGTCTCCACAACAGGACAACAGGTCTGGTCTCCACAACAGGACAACAGGTCTGGTCTCGACAACATGACAACAGGTCTGGTCTCGACAACATGACAACAGGTCTGGTCTCCATAACAGGACAACAGGTCTGGTCTCGACAACAGGACAACAGGTCTGGTCTCCACAACAGGACAAGAGGTCTGGTCTCGACAACAGGACAACAGGTCTGGTCTGCACAACAGGACAACAGGTCTGGTCTCCACAACAGGACAACAGGTCTGGTCTCCATAACAGGACAACAGGTCTGGTCTCCACAACAGGACAACAGGTCTGGTCTCCACAACAGGACAACAGGTCTGGTCTCCATAACAGGACAACAGGTCTGGTCTCCACAACAGGACAACAGGTCTGGTCTCCACAACAGGACAACAGGTCTGGTCTCGACAACATGTCTGGTCTCGACAACAGGACAACAGGTCTGGTCTCGACAACATGTCTGGTCTCCACAACAGGACAACATGTCTGGTCTCCACAACAGGACAACATGTCTGGTCTGCCCAACAAGACAACAGGTCTGGTCTGCCCAACAAGACAACAGGTCTGGTCTCCACAACAGGACAACATGTCTGGTCTCCACAACAGGACAACAGGTCTGGTCTCCACAACAGGACAACAGGTCTGGTCTCCATAACAGGACAACATGTCTGGTCTCCATAACAGGACAACAGGTCTGGTCTCGACAACAGGACAACAGGTCTGGTCTCCACAACAGGACAACAGGTCTGGTCTCCACAACAGGACAAGAGGTCTGGTCTCCACAACAGGTCTGGTCTCCACAACAGGACAACAGGTCTGGTCTCCACAACAGGACAACAGGCCTGGTCTCCACAACAGGACAACAGGTCTGGTCTCCACAACAGGACAACAGGTCTGGTCTCCATAACAGGACAACAGGTCTGGTCTCCACAACAGGACAACAGGTCTGGTCTCCACAACAGGACAACAGGTCTGGTCTCCACAACAGGACAACAGGTCTGGTCTCCACAACAGGACAACAGGTCTGGTCTGCACAACAGGACAACAGGTCTGGTCTCCACAACAGGACAACAGGTCTGGTCTCCACAACAGGACAACAGGTCTGGTCTCCACAACAGGACAACAGGTCTGGTCTCGACAACAGGACAACAGGTCTGGTCTCG
Organism: Salvelinus namaycush; assembly: GCF_016432855.1. Lineage (NCBI taxonomy): Eukaryota > Metazoa > Chordata > Actinopteri > Salmoniformes > Salmonidae > Salvelinus > Salvelinus namaycush. The sequence continues at coordinate 57,334,854 of NC_052313.1, forward strand.
ACAACATGTCTGGTCTCCACAACAGGACAACATGTCTGGTCTCCACAACAGGACAACATGTCTGGTCTGCCCAACAAGACAACAGGTCTGGTCTGCCCAACAAGACAACAGGTCTGGTCTCCACAACAGGACAACATGTCTGGTCTCCACAACAGGACAACAGGTCTGGTCTCCACAACAGGACAACAGGTCTGGTCTCCATAACAGGACAACATGTCTGGTCTCCATAACAGGACAACAGGTCTGGTCTCGACAACAGGACAACAGGTCTGGTCTCCACAACAGGACAACAGGTCTGGTCTCCACAACAGGACAAGAGGTCTGGTCTCCACAACAGGTCTGGTCTCCACAACAGGACAACAGGTCTGGTCTCCACAACAGGACAACAGGTCTGGTCTCCATAACAGGACAACAGGTCTGGTCTCCACAACAGGACAACAGGTCTGGTCTCGACAACAGGACAACAGGTCTGGTCTCCACAACAGGACAACAGGTCTGGTCTCCACAACAGGACAACAGGTCTGGTCTGCACAACAGGACAACAGGTCTGGTCTCCACAACAGGACAACAGGTCTGGTCTCCACAACAGGACAACAGGTCTGGTCTCCACAACAGGACAACAGGTCTGGTCTCGACAACATGACAACAGGTCTGGTCTCGACAACATGACAACAGGTCTGGTCTCCATAACAGGACAACAGGTCTGGTCTCGACAACAGGACAACAGGTCTGGTCTCCATAACAGGACAACAGGTCTGGTCTCGACAACAGGACAACAGGTCTGGTCTGCACAACAGGACAACAGGTCTGGTCTCCACAACAGGACAACAGGTCTGGTCTCCATAACAGGACAACAGGTCTGGTCTCCACAACAGGACAACAGGTCTGGTCTCCACAACAGGACAACAGGTCTGGTCTCCACAACAGGACAACAGGTCTGGTCTCCATAACAGGACAACAGGTCTGGTCTCCACAACAGGACAACAGGTCTGGTCTCCACAACAGGACAACAGGTCTGGTCTCCACAACAGGACAACAGGTCTGGTCTCCATAACAGGACAACAGGTCTGGTCTGCACAACAGGACAACAGGTCTGGTCTGCACAACAGGACAACAGGTCTGGTCTCCACAACAGGACAACATGTCTGGTCTCGACAACATGTCTGGTCTCCACAACAGGACAAGAGGTCTGGTCTCGACAACAGGACAACAGGTCTGGTCTCCATAACAGGACAACAGGTCTGGTCTCCATAACAGGACAACAGGTCTGGTCTCGACAACAGGACAACAGGTCTGGTCTCCATAACAGGACAACAGGTCTGGTCTCGACAACAGGACAACAGGTCTGGTCTGCACAACAGGACAACAGGTCTGGTCTCCACAACAGGACAACATGTCTGGTCTCGACAACATGTCTGGTCTCCACAACAGGACAACAGGTCTGGTCTCCACAACAGGACAACATGTCTGGTCTCGACAACATGTCTGGTCTCCACAACAGGACAACATGTCTGGTCTCCACAACAGGACAACAGGTCTGGTCTCCACAACAGGACAAGAGGTCTGGTCTGCACAACAGGACAAGAGGTCTGGTCTGCACAACAGGAGAACAGGTCTGGTCTCCACAACAGGACAACAGGTCTGGTCTCCACAACAGGACAACAGGTCTGGTCTGCACAACAGGACAAGAGGTCTGGTCTCCACAACAGGACAACAGGTCTGGTCTCCACAACAGGAGAACAGGTCTGGTCTCCACAACAGGACAAGAGGTCTGGTCTCCACAACAGGAGAACAGGTCTGGTCTGCATAACAGGACAAGAGGTCTGGTCTCCACAACAGGTCTATTCATGTGCATGTTTTTGCCACTGCTGATGGTGCTTATGATGATGTATATAACCCCTCTTAAAGGGATAGTTCACCAACACATTTCAAAATGACACATTTTTTGTGGTACCCTGAAATCAGGTTATGAACAAGGAGAAGGAGAGACTGCAGTCCATGCTTTGGGTTTGTTCACCCAGCCACTGTCACTACCTGCTTAAAAAAAAGTCGAGCCCCAAACCAATGTGAGGCAATGTAACATACTAGATATCAGTGTTGTAGTACTCGAGAGGTCTTAAGACCACATATTGAGTGTGTCAGTCTTGTCTCGGTGTCGGGGATACATTTGTACTCGGTCTTGACTCACCGAGACCAGCCGAGACTAGCGAGGTAAAAAACTTCTAATTATCAGCTTCCATTCAGTCAGCACATAAAACTCCTAATTATCAGATCCCATTCAGTCAGCACATAAAACTCCTAATTATCAGCTCCCATTCAGTCAGCACATAAAACTCCTAATTATCAACTCCCATTCAGTCAGAACATAAAACTCTTAATTATCAGCTTCCATTCAGTCAGCACATAAAACTCCTAATTATCAGCTCCCATTCAGTCAGAACATAAAACTCTTAATTATCAGCTTCCATTCAGTCAGAACATAAAACTCCTAATTATCAGCTTCCATTCAGTCAGAACATAAAACTCCTAATTATCAGCTTCCATTCAGTCAGAACATAAAACTCCTAATTATCAACTCCCATTCAGTCAGAACATAAAACTCTTAATTATCAGCTCCCATTCAGTCAGCACATAAAACTCCTAATTATCAGCTCCCATTCAGTCAGAACATAAAACTCCTAATTATCAGCTTCCATTCAGTCAGAACATAAAACTCCTAATTATCAGCTTCCATTCAGTCAGAACATAAAACTCCTAATTATCAGCTCCCATTCAGTCAGAACATAAAACTCTTAATTATCAGCTTCCATTCAGTCAGCACATAAAACTCCTAATTATCAGCTCCCATTCAGTCAGAACATAAAACTCCTAATTATCAGCTCCCATTCAGTCAGAACATAAAACTCCTAATTATCAGCTTCCATTCAGTCAGAACATAAAACTCCTAATTATCAGCTTCCATTCAGTCAGAACATAAAACTCCTAATTATCAACTCCCATTCAGTCAGAACATAAAACTCCTAATTACCAGCTTCCATTCAGTCAGAACATAAAACTCCTAATTATCAGCTCCCATTCAGTCAGCACATTAAACCGCTATAGGCCTTCAGTATGTGACAGGTTTGTGATTCTGAAAGGACAGCAACCGTATTACCATCACACTCATGTAGGAGAGTGCCATTTTTGTAGAACACAAAGGGCCAGTGGTGGTAGTGGAGGATACACACAGGTATACACCGTAAACCCACTTTTCTTTTAGTGGGCATTGCTTATACTCACTTCTTAATCCCTACTGATGCATATCAAAGTAGTGTAGTGGAGGTATATGATAGAGAAATCATTTGCAAAGCATGTGAAATATATTCACATGCGCTCTACACACAGCCTAGTTTCAGCAGATTATCATACCTCCACTACACTACTAGTAGTACAATAGAGAAATCATGTGCAAAGCATGTGAAATATATTCACATGCTAGTTTCAGCAGATTATCATCTACAGGCAACAAGAGGTTTAAAAAATAGGTTATATATGTTCCATAATGTACAGTAAGACATTGTTGGCAGAATAGATGGATGCAGTTCAATGCATGATTCAAATAATTCACCAGTACATTTCTTGATAGTCCAAAACATATTACTATCAGGTTGTAAATCCCAGCTGGCCTGGTACATTGTTTGCTGCCTCCATTCAGGATGCACTGTTTCAGTTTCAATGACTCAATATTCTGGACATAAATGGACGAAAAATGGACGACTGTAACTAAGGCTGGAAATGTCAATACAATCAAACTAGCAGGGCGATGATCACAAGTCAGTCATAACGTGGCTAATAGGCTAGCGTATCTATTTATGTTGCAAGCTAAACACACAGAGCCTAACGTTAGCTAGCTGCTAGGAGGATGTCATGTCATTGGAGGAGTGGGTGAGTGTGTCTATTTCCCCTCATATCGTTTTCAGTGGCTACACACAGCTAGAGATGAATTTGGTTAGCTAGCAAGAACATGAACGACTGTTATACAGTTAGCATATATCTTACATTCGCAAATTCACTCTGGCTATCTACTCCGATTTCAGAGCACTCTCGTCTGAGTGTCAGAGCGCAGAATAACTGATGAATTTACGAACGCGCAACACCTGCTGAATAAGATTGGTGTCAGTAAACATAGGCAAAAAAGTAATAGTTAGTCAAGAACCCTCTAGATAACATGTAGACAGCCTAACCAGCTCTGCTACGGCAAGTAAAATGGTAATTTTTGTTTGGAAGTAGCTATCCAACTTTAGCTAGTTTACTTGGGTGCTTGGTTGGGACAAGCATGGAACATGGCAGGCAAGCTGCAGAAGGACGAGGAGGCTACAATTCCCCATCGTTTATAAGTGGAATTTTGACGGCCAACTAGCTGAAAAAGTTTGAGAGGGTTTATCTAATGTTCCTTTGCTAGATTTTTGTTCATCTTGCTCTGGCTAGCATTAGTTGTTGATCTTGTTGTTGTTGAGGTGCATAACTGAGGGAGAGAGAGACTACCTTTTCATAGTTGTTTGATCAATAGGACTGTAAAGTTCCTAAATGTAAGAGGACTCCCGTGGTGTTTACATATTTGCATAAATCCATTCAGGTGTATTTTGTGGCTTTTGCTGAATGCGTTCTAATGATCTAATGCGCTGTGCAAATGATGACAGGTCCTACTGCCTGTAAACACACAGTCCAGTTCAAAGTGAATGATGACAGGTCCTACTGCCTGTAAACACACAGTCCAGTTCATAGTGAATGATGACAGGTCCTACTGCCTGTAAACACATAGTCCAGTTCAAAGTGAATGATGGCAGGCCCTACTGCCTGTAAACACACAGTCCAGTTCATAGTGAATGATGACAGGTCCTACTGCCTGTAAACACACAGTCCAGTTCAAAGTGAATGATGACAGGTCCTACTGCCTGTAAACACACAGTCCAGTTCATAGTGAATGATGACAGGTCCTACTGCCTGTAAACACATAGTCCAGTTCAAAGTGAATGATGACAGGTCCTACTGCCTGTAAACACACAGTCCAGTTCATAGTGAATGATGACAGGTCCTACTGCCTGTAAACACACAGTCCAGTTCATAGTGAATGATGACAGGTCCTACTGCCTGTAAACACATAGTCCAGTTCATAGTGAATGATGACAGGTCCTACTGCCTGTAAACACACAGTCCAGTTCAAAGTGAATGATGGCAGGCCCTACTGCCAGTAAACACACAGTCCAGTTCAAAGTGAATGATGGTTGGCCCTACTGCCTGTTAACACAAATTGTCAAATTATTTGAATACATGCCATTAAATGGCACTTATTACATTTGTTACAAGTTGTTTCAAGTTGTTTGTATGCAGGGAGGGGGCATGTAACCATAGATATATTATTGAGTGTAATGAGTGTGGAATGACTAACCTGTTTACAGCTTTACTCTGACTTCAAGGCTGGGGTCTTTATCTTTGTAAAGAGAGGATAACTACATCTCTGGAGTGATGAATCACATTTCACCATCTGGCAGTCCGATGGACGAATCTGAGTTTGCCAGGAGAACGCTACCTGCCCGAATGCATAGTGCCAACTGTAAAGTTTGGTGGAGGAGGATTAATGGTCTGAGGCTGTTTTTCATGGTTCAGGCTAGACCCCTTAGTTCCAGTGAAGGGAAATCTTAACGCTACAGCATACAATGACATTCTAGATGATTCTGTGCTTCCAACTTTGTGTTAACAGTTTGGGGAAGGCCCTTTCCTGTTTTAGCATGACAATGCCCCGTGCACAAACTGAGGTCCATACAGAAATGGTTTGTCGAGATCGGTGTGGAAGAACTTGACTGACCTACAGAGCCCTGACCTTAACCCCATTAAACACCTTTGGGATGAATTGGAACGCCGACTGCGAGCCAGGCCTAATCGGCCAACATCAGTGTCCGACCTCACTAATGTTCTTGTGGCTGAATGGAAGCAAGTCCCCGCAGCAATGTTCCAACATCTAGTCGAAAGCCTTCCCAGAAGAGTGGAGGCTGTTATAGCAGCAAAGGAGGGGAACCAATTCCATATTAATGCCCAAGATTTTGAAATGAAATGTTCGATGAGCAGATACTTTTGGTCATGTAGTGTATGTTTGGACAATACCCTAATAAAATATAATGATGTCAGAAGATTGAAATGCCATTATCTTTAAGTTTGCCAATGATAATAATGTTACATTCTGTGAATGTTTGCGGGACGTTATCATCCTAAAGTTAGCTCAAACCCTAACTAGAACTTGAGACTGTGGACTGTTAGCTAATGTTCTGGGAATGTTCTCGGTTTGCTTGGCAGTTTGTTCATTGACATTTAGAATACTCAGAAGGTCACTTACGAAATTAATTTGTCAGAAAAGTTTAGCATTGTGGTAGGATCATGGTGTCCTACCACCAAGCTCATGAAACCTTGATGTTATCTTTTGCACATGTTTGTATCTCACCTCAACAGATCACAAAACCAGTTTCAGACACTTGCAAATAGTTCATTTTTTATTGGATCATGTCACACAGACTCAATAAGACCAGAGAACAACTTGATCCTACACTCAAAGGTCAAAGGTGACAGAGCCCTAGAACTCGGTGATCCTGCGGAAGGAGCCCACGGCGGCAGATGCGGCACTCCAGTCTGTGTGGCGGGGGTACTCGCCGCGCTCCAGGAAGTACTGGCGTCCCCTATAGTTCGGCAGTTCGTAGAAGGCCCAGGCGCCGTGGGTCACCATGCACGAGTACACCTCGCGGAACTTAAAGGCCTCGTAGACCGAGGGGCAGTCCTCGGCCCACTCCACCATCTGACCACCGAAGTCTGGCCTCTCGTACAGCCTCAGCTTCCACACGTTGCCATACACCTGGCAGGAACAGAGGGAGAGAAAGACAAACATTGTGAAGGGTTAGTTAGGGTTTTGTTTTGTACCAAATCTACTGTAATATCATTTATTGGGTGTTTCAGAGGCTTCTGAAATTCAGTTGGATATCATATTAGCTATAGCTGCCGTACATTCATGTTAAATATAATAAACTACATGTAAGATATCATCTTCACTTATGTTGGTCAATAAATTATTTTTAATTTAGAACAACTCATTCAAATGTAAATGACGTTGTAGCATGTCTAACGTGGATTTGTTTGTCTGTTTTCGTGTTCGAAGGGCATGAAGTTTTAACGGAAAATGCCCCTTTAAAGGTTTCTTGGCATATTTCCTCTTAAAGTGATGGGCGTGGGGGTAAAATGCTGCCAAAAATGTCTGCTTTTGTCTGCTTGTATTGTCTGCTGGATTATAGAGCAGTGTGTTATTCCCTGATGCATTCTGGGCCTGAGGTCCTCTTAACCCTGTATGAAACACTATCTCAGTCCCGTTCTGTAACATAGACTTTTATACAATATTAGACAAGAGGGAGAATTAGCTTACCTCCTAGTCGAAAATATCAAAACATCATATTTTACTTCTTTTTTTTACACATTTTTCAGAGCAAATTTTAAATGCATATTGGTTTGCGTTACAAGTTAATGGAGGGAGGAGAGAATTTGGGATGTAGGTAGGAGAGAATTAGGGATGTAGGGAGGAGAGAATTATGATATGAAATATGGATATGCAAGGAATCATCTTACGTTTTTGACGGCGCGGCAGGACTTGACGCTATCGTTGAATCCCATCCATTGCTGGTTGTCTGTGTACTCCCCTGGGCTCAGGATGTATTGGTAGCCCTTGTAGTTGGGTTTCTCATAAAGCACCCAGGCCCCGCTCTCCACCCTCGCCGAGTTGCAGCGGCTGAAGTAGGAGTGCAGGTCGGCACAGTCGCTGCTGCACTCATAGCAGCGGCCCTGGAAATTCTTTTCCTCGTAGAATGTGATCTGAGGAAGGATGGGAAGCAGAGAATACTCTGCGGTGAGTCACGGATAAAAACAAATATCATATTACTACAGGATCACATATTACATGAACACTTTATTCAGATATTCTCAAAGTCATATAAAAATGGGAAAGCCATATCTTCAAACTATTATCAAGTTAACTTTTTGTGTTTGCAGGAATATGAAGAGTCTTGGCTGCACATGAATGAATAAAAAATAAACATATAAACCCAAATGCTCAACATTAATATTGAATAAGTATATGCATTGAAGTTACTATCATCACTGATAAATACAGATTCTTTTTTTAATGCGTCACCTTACCTTCACCATTTTGCAGCACTGTATACTACTTTCTTAGCTGCCGCACCGTCAAAGTATTTATGTATAAACAAAATGTGCAGAGTGTGGAAAGCTTTTGATATCCAAATGAGGCCGATTTGCATATCAGCACAAATGATTTGGTCATGTTTAATTTCTCTCTGGTCCAGTCTAATGACTCTGTAACAAACAATTGCTGGAACAGTGAAATGAATGTTATAAAGGCCTAAGTCACAGCATTCTGCTCTTTTTAATGATGATTTATTTTTCTGTAGGGGTTTACATCTTGGATATATACTGCGTGTGTTTCCTATTCCACTACTCTTGTTGAGGAACATGGACTTGATCAAGTTTCCTCTTCGTCTGATTTCAAAGATGATCTGCATGTTTATGTGAGATTTGTACTTTCTTTTTTTTTTTAAACATCCGTAACTGTTTCTGCTGTATTGTACTACATTTTCAAACGATACGAACATTTAAATTGCTACTTGGACTTGAAATACAGTATTTTACGTTTTTCAATAATTACTTCAGTTGTGATTTTTGAAATGACAAACACGTAGCCTATTTTTAATTGATAAGCGGGGTGTTGATAAGCGGGGTGTTGATAAGCGGGTGTTGATAAGCGGGGTGTTGATAAGCGGGGTGTTGATAAGCGGGGTGTTGATAAGCGGGTGTTGATAAGCGGGTGTTGATAAGCGGGTGTTGATAAGCGGGGTGTTGATAAGCGGGTGTTGATAAGCGGGGTGTTGATAAGCGGGTGTTGATAAGCGGGTGTTGATAAGCGGGTGTTGATAAGCGGGTGTTGATAAGCGGGGTGTTGATAAGCGGGGTGTTGATAAGCGGGGTGTTGATAAGCGGGTGTTGATAAGCGGGGTGTTGATAAGCGGAGTGTTGATAAGCGGGTGTTGATAAGCGGGTGTTGATAAGCGGGGTGTTGATAAGCGGGGTGTTGATAAGCGGGTGTTGATAAGCGGGGTGTTGATAAGCGGGGTGTTGATAAGCGGGGTGTTGATAAGCGGGGTGTTGATAAGCGGGTGTTGATAAGCGGGGTGTTGATAAGCGGGTGTTGATAAGCGGGTGTTGATAAGCGGGTGTTGATAAGCGGGGTGTTGATAAGCGGGGTGTTGATAAGCGGGGTGTTGATAAGCGGGTGTTGATAAGCGGGTGTTGATAAGCGGGTGTTGATAAGCGGGTGTTGATAAGCGGGGTGTTGATAAGCGGGGTGTTGATAAGCGGGTGTTGATAAGCGGGTGTTGATAAGCGGGGTGTTGATAAGCGGGGTGTTGATAAGCGGGGTGTTGATAAGCGGGGTGTTGATAAGCGGGGTGTTGATAAGCGGGGTGTTGATAAGCGGGGTGTTGATAAGCGGGTGTTGATAAGCGGGTGTTGATAAGCGGGTGTTGATAAGCGGGTGTTGATAAGCGGGTGTTGATAAGCGGGGTGTTGATAAGCGGGGTGTTGATAAGCGGGTGTTGATAAGCGGGGTGTTGATAAGCGGGTGTTGATAAGCGGGTGTTGATAAGCGGAGTGTTGATAAGCGGGTGTTGATAAGCGGGTGTTGATAAGCGGGGTGTTGATAAGCGGGGTGTTGATAAGCGGGGTGTTGATAAGCGGGTGTTGATAAGCGGGGTGTTGATAAGCGGGGTGTTGATAAGCGGGGTGTTGATAAGCGGGTGTTGATAAGCGGGTGTTGATAAGCGGGGTGTTGATAAGCGGGGTGTTGATAAGCGGGGTGTTGATAAGCGGGTGTTGATAAGCGGGTGTTGATAAGCGGAGTGTTGATAAGCGGGGTGTTAATAAGCGGGGTGTTGATAAGCGGGGTGTTGATAAGCGGGGTGTTGATAAGCGGGTGTTGATAAGCGGGTGTTGATAAGCGGGTGTTGATAAGCGGGTGTTGATAAGCGGGGTGTTGATAAGCATGGGTGTTGATAAGCGGGTGTTGATAAGCGGGGTGTTGATAAGCGGGGTGTTGATAAGCGGGTGTTGATAAGCGGGTGTTGATAAGCGGGTGTTGATAAGCGGGGTGTTGATAAGCGGGTGTTGATAAGCGGGTGTTGATAAGCGGGTGTTGATAAGCGGGGTGTTGATAAGCGGGGTGTTGATAAGCGGGTGTTGATAAGCGGGTGTTGATAAGCGGGGTGTTGATAAGCGGGTGTTGATAAGCGGGGTGTTGATAAGCGGGTGTTGATAAGCGGGGTGTTGATAAGCGGGTGTTGATAAGCGGGGTGTTGATAAGCGGGTGTTGATAAGCGGGTGTTGATAAGCGGGGTGTTGATAAGCGGGGTGTTGATAAGCGGGGTGTTGATAAGCGGGGTGTTGATAAGCGGGTGTTGATAAGCGGGTGTTGATAAGCGGGTGTTGATAAGCGGGTGTTGATAAGCGGGTGTTGATAAGCGGGGTGTTGATAAGCGGGTGTTGATAAGCGGGGTGTTGATAAGCGGGGTGTTGATAAGCGGGTGTTGATAAGCGGGGTGTTGATAAGCGGGGTGTTGATAAGCGGGTGTTGATAAGCGGGGTGTTGATAAGCGGGTGTTGATAAGCGGGGTGTTGATAAGCGGGGTGTTGATAAGCGGGTGTTGATAAGCGGGGTGTTGATAAGCGGGGTGTTGATAAGCGGGGTGTTGATAAGCGGGTGTTGATAAGCGGGTGTTGATAAGCGGGTGTTGATAAGCGGGGTGTTGATAAGCGGGTGTTGATAAGCGGGTGTTGATAAGCGGGTGTTGATAAGCGGGGTGTTGATAAGCGGGGTGTTGATAAGCGGGTGTTGATAAGCGGGGTGTTGATAAGCGGGGTGTTGATAAGCGGGGTGTTGATAAGCGGGGTGTTGATAAGCGGGTGTTGATAAGCGGGTGTTGATAAGCGGGGTGTTGATAAGCGGGGTGTTGATAAGCGGGGTGTTGATAAGCGGGTGTTGATAAGCGGGTGTTGATAAGCGGGTGTTGATAAGCGGGGTGTTGATAAGCGGGGTGTTGATAAGCGGGGTGTGATAAGCGGGGTGTTGATAAGCGGGTGTTGATAAGCGGGTGTTGATAAGCGGGGTGTTGATAAGCGGGGTGTTGATAAGCGGGGTGTTAATAAGCGGGGTGTTGATAAGCGGGGTGTTGATAAGCGGGGTGTTGATAAGCGGGTGTTGATAAGCGGGGTGTTGATAAGCGGGGTGTTGATAAGCGGGGTGTTGATAAGCGGGGTGTTGATAAGCGGGTGTTGATAAGCGGGGTGTTGATAAGCGGGTGTTGATAAGCGGGTGTTGATAAGCGGGTGTTGATAAGCGGGTGTTGATAAGCGGGGTGTTGATAAGCGGGTGTTGATAAGCGGGGTGTTGATAAGCGGGGTGTTGATAAGCGGGGTGTTGATAAGCGGGGTGTTGATAAGCGGGGTGTTGATAAGCGGGTGTTGATAAGCGGGGTGTTGATAAGCGGGTGTTGATAAGCGGGGTGTTGATAAGCGGGGTGTTGATAAGCGGGTGTTGATAAGCGGGGTGTTGATAAGCGGGGTGTTGATAAGCGGGGTGTTGATAAGCGGGGTGTTGATAAGCGGGGTGTTGATAAGCGGGTGTTGATAAGCGGGGTGTTGATAAGCGGGGTGTTGATAAGCGGGTGTTGATAAGCGGAGTGTTGATAAGCGGGTGTTGATAAGCGGGTGTTGATAAGCGGGTGTTGATAAGCGGGTGTTGATAAGCGGGTGTTGATAAGCGGGTGTTGATAAGCGGGGTGTTGATAAGCGGGTGTTGATAAGCGGGGTGTTGATAAGCGGGGTGTTGATAAGCGGGTGTTGATAAGCGGGTGTTGATAAGCGGGTGTTGATAAGCGGGTGTTGATAAGCGGGGTGTTGATAAGCGGAGTGTTGATAAGCGGGGTGTTGATAAGCGGGTGTTGATAAGCGGGGTGTTGATAAGCGGGTGTTGATAAGCGGGGTGTTGATAAGCGGGTGTTGATAAGCGGGGTGTTGATAAGCGGGGTGTTGATAAGCGGGGTGTTGATAAGCGGGTGTTGATAAGCGGGGTGTTGATAAGCGGGTGTTGATAAGCGGGTGTTGATAAGCGGGTGTTGATATTGGCAAGATATTTGCCTCGCTACCACTCTCTGTGAACAGATTTTCTGACAGTTCCTTGATACTGATTTGAGGTCAAATCATTCCTTGGTAGAAATTGAAGTGGATGTATACTGAAAGCAACTATGGATACTCAATGAAATGTCAATGAGAGCTAAATGAACTCTAACCTTGATAATGAAAATACTGGAAAAACAACCTTTTAGCTAAGCTTAGCATATTTCTCAATAATCTTGGATCATTTCTCAACCTGATCTCAGAGTATTTTGTATTATTCTGTACGTAAATTTGAGACACTTCATTTAGTATGATATGTTAGGTTTCGTATGGTATGTATTAATTTATGGATGTCCATCACCAATTTGATATGATATGTTACGAATTACAATTTCATATAATATGTTACGAATTTGCAAAACATACAGTATGTTATGAATTTACGAAACGTATGATATGTTACAAATTCTAGCTAGGTGGCTAACATTAGCTAGGTGGGGTGGGCCGTCATTGTAAATAAGAAATTGTTCTTAACTGACTTGCCTAGTTAAATACAGTTTAAATAAAACATTTACAAATACATAAAAATCTAGGCTAGGGGTTAGGTTTAAGGTTAGGGTTAAGTTTACAAGTTAGGTTAAAGGGGTAGGGTTAGAGTTAGAGTTAGGGTTAGGGGTAGGGTTAGCTAAAAGGATTATTAGAAGGTTAAGGTTAGGGGAAGTGTTATGATTAGGGTTAGGGGATGGGGTTGGGTTAGCTAACATGCTAAGTAGTTGCAAAGTAGCTAAAAAGTAGTAAGTAGCTAAAATGCTAAAGTTGTTCTTGATGAGATTTGAACTTTCATCCTTTGGGTTGCCTTAGTTTGAAATCTATCTTATGTAACCATACTAAACGAATGGTTATCATACGTTTTCTATGTTAGGTCTAGTCTATGAGACCAGGCTGCATTTCTATATAATCATGTAGGCCTATCATTACCTCAAGTACTGCATGCAGCTTTTCCATATTTAGTCATCAGAGCCAACCTCTTTGAATGTAAAGTAAAACCCTTAATGGCCCTCTATCAACCATCAGTAAAGAAGTCAAGCATTCATCCATTCATAATTGGTTGCATTACTGGCATGCTTGTAAAGGCCCACCTCCGAGGAAGTATTTAGAGTAATTCATGTCGTAGTGCAGAAATTCTTGTTCTTGTTTAGATTCCACCTCAAAGACTGACTTAGACTGCTAAAACATATTATGGAATTGGGGATGGGAACGTTGTGGTGATTCCCACGTGTAGCAGAGAAATACCAACAAATAGGCCACTGATTGACAGCGGTCAGTGTAACTAGCTTGCATGCTAACCTTAGCTAGCTAATGAACGTTATATGAGTACCATTTAAACTAAGACTGTATTCTTTGTTCTCTCTGTTATCATTTCAGCAAGCTAGCTAGCTATACACTGACTATACATTACATTAAGAACACCTGCTCTTTCAATGACATAGACTGACCAGGTGAATCCAGGTAAAAGCTATGATCCCTTACTGATGTCACTTGTTAAATCTGTCATTGTAGGCCATCATTGTAAATAAGATTTTGTTCTTAACTGACTTGCCTAGTTAAATTAAGGTAAAAATAAATAAATAATTAAATCCACCTCAGTCAATGTAGTGGTGTTCTAAAATACAGTCATATCACACAATTTGACCATTTATAAAATCTTCATGTATTTTTTTCTATGTAGACTAGCTTTAAAGTAAGTGAAATCTGACAAATGATCCAATGGATTATGATAATTAGCTGGTAAAAAAAGGGAAAGTGTAAAAACCTTACTTTGCCCCCTATTTTTACTTTCTCCAGGGCAGGTCGGTCAAGTGTAGGTTCGTCACTAGTTAACACGGCCACAAAGTCATAAAACAGGATTTTAAACCTAACTCTCACTTTAACCCTAACCATAACAACACTGCTAACCTTAGCCTAACCCTAACCTTAAATTAAGACCAAAAAGCTCATTTTTGTTTTCATGAATTTGTATGATATAGCCAAGTCTGACTTTGTGTCTGTTTTTATCTAGTAGAAACCCACATGTAGACTATTGAGGAAAGCTGTTTGGCTCTCAGTCGACTCGCGAAGAGGAAGAACTTTGCAGTGGAATAAAACAACAACATTGCCATGCTGGTGGGTGGTAACATTTAAAGAAAACCCAGCCCTGAAATTAAATGTAGGATGAAAATAATTTACACATCATCTAATAGGAAAAGATACGGAAGACTCACGGAAACATCCAAAGTCATACATTCAGATTTGGCACTTCAAGGCCAATTATATCATACTTTGACTAAAATTATGACTTAGTGACTTATATTGTTGTGCAACATCGTAGGTAAGCTGTGGCCATCATCTTTTAGCTGTAAAAAGTGGATTTCTACTGGTGTGGGCGTTTAATAATGATAAGTAAATTGCTGGGTTGGTCTCCTTACTCTGAGTTCCCCTAGCCTCTGTCCCCCTATAGGCTGAGTCACTGCAGGATTAACCGAGCATGACCTCGTGACCCCATCTGCTCCCAGGACTGTTGACATCCACCTCTCAAAACAGTTGTCATGGTGACAGACACATTCTCACCCCCCATAAAATGTGTATGTTAAATACAATACACAATCATTAAGATCCATCTTCACTGCCTAAAATAATGAAGTAAAAAATTATTGCACCATATACAGTATTTCATACCCCAAACCAATTATAATGATGGTCAAATGTGTTGGTCTTTTGTAAAACACAATCCAATACATGTAAAAAGTGTTTGTAAATACTCTTGGTAAAATATGATAAAAACAGCTATATGTTTTAAATACCTATGATCACATGATAATTCAAATACAGTATTCGTGCCCACTGTCTCTCTGCTTGTGCCAGCCAAGGACACAGCTGCACAAAATCAACAGAGAGGAGAAGAAGCATCCTGCTTATTCATCAGGATGGGGAATTTGAATAACAAAAAGCCATTTGAAATGGTATAAGGTATAAAAGCTTGAGTGAACATGGCCTATTGGACAACATCCCAGAGCCGCAGCAAACAAACACCATGGTCAAGGTACAGTGCTGTATAGCTGGATTTTCTGCCTGATACATTGGCAATTTACTTTATTTTATTTATTTATTTTAGAATTGTTAAGTTACAGTTTTGATGTTAAAAGCTTTTTTTGCTTGATTTTTTTAAATGTTCAGTAACGTTCAATTACATTTGAACCGCTGTTCTTCATGGCTGAGATTGTGTGGGCCTCAGTCCTACATTTTACCATTTCATTGTTGATTTACTAAATTAATTACCAGTTGTTCTTCTTACAGAACAAATACTTTACATTTCAATATTTAATTATTTAGTTGATTAAAAACGACTTTTGATTTGAGGCGTATCCATCTCCTCTCTGTGTTGTGATTGATGCCTTTCCTTGGTCATCTCCTCTCTGTGTTGTGATTGGTGCCTTTCCTTGGTCATCTCCTCTCTGTGTTGTGATTGGTGCCTTTCCTTGGTTGCTCCAGATTACCTTCTACGAGGACAGGAACTTCCAGGGCCGTTCCTATGAGACCAGCTCAGACTGCCCTGAGTTGACCTCCTACCTGAGCAGGTGCAACTCCTGCAGGGTGGAGAGCGGCTGCTTCATGGTGTACGACCGCTCCAACTTCCAGGGAAACCAGTACTTTGTGAGGAGAGGAGAGTATGGTGACTACCAGCGTATGGGCATGTCTGACTCCGTTCGCTCTTGTCGTATGATCCCCATGGTAAGATGGCTCTTTTAGAAAACAACTTATATATGATGCATTTATAGTGTCGTATGTATAATATATATAGCTTAATACAATGTATCAAAAAATGTAAGTATTTGATTGTAAACTGATCAGATTCCTATTTAATTACTTTGATCATGTTCTTACTTTAAATATGTGTCCTTATAAACTTTACAGCACAAAGGACAGTTCAGGATGCAGGCCTATGAGAGAGAGAACTTCGGGGGTCAGATGCACGAGCTGATGGACGACTGTGACTCCATCCAGGAGCGTTACCGCATGTCCGACTGCCAGTCCTGCAACGTGATGGAGGGCCACTGGCTCATGTACGAGCAGCCCCACTTCAGAGGCAGGCAGATGTACGTGAGGCCTGGAGAGTACAAGAACCTCAGAGAGATGGGAAACAGCTCCGTGAACAGATACAGTTCCATGAGACGTATCCTGGATTCCTGCGAGAGCCAGCATCATTGAAGTCTGAGATTCTTATTTTTTTGACATTCAAAATAAATATTGGATAATTGAAATGCATGTTTCATTGTCTATGCATTACCTACCTAAACGTTAATGATCATTCTAGTACAAGTGAATGATAATAGTCTCTAGTGCCTTCAGAAAGTATTCATACCCCTTAACTTATTCCACACTTTGTTGCGTCACAGGCTGAATAATAAAAATAATAAAAATCTCCCCCATCTACAAACAATACCCTGTAACAACAAAGTGAAAATATGTTTTTAGATATTTTTGCACATGTATTGGAAATTAAATACAGAAATATCCCATTTATATAAGTATTCAATACTTTGTATAAACGCCTTTGGCAGCGATTACAGCTGTGTGTCCTTCTGGGTAAGTCTCTAAGAGCTTTCCGCAAGTGGATTGTGCAACATTTGCCCATTATTCTTTTCAAAATTCTTCAAGCTCTGTCAAATTGGTTGTTGATTATTGCTAGACAACCATTTTCAGGTCTTGCCATAGATTTGCAAGTAGATTTAAGTCAAAACTGTAACTCGACCACTCAGGAACATGCATTGTCTTCTTGGTAAGCAACTCCAGTGTAGATTTGGCCTTGTGTTTGAGGTTATTGTCCTGCTGAAAAGGGAATTAATCTCCCAGTGTCTGGTGGAAAGTAGACTGAACCAGGTTTTCTTCTAGGATTTTGACTGTGCTTAGCTCCATTCTGTTTCTTTTTTGTCCTGAAAAACTCCCCAGTCCTTAACGATGACAAGCATACCCATAACATAATGCAGCGACCACTATGCTTGAAAATATGGAGAGTGGTACTCAGTAATGTGTTGTATTGGATTTGCCCCAAACATAACACTTTGTATTCAGGATATAAAGTTAAGTTTGTATTACTTTAGTGCTTTGTTGCAAACAGGATGCATGTTTTGGTATATTTTTTATTCTGTAAAGGTTTCCTTCTTTTCACTCTGTTAATTAGTTAGTATTGTGGAGTAAGTACAATGTTGTTGATCCATCCTCAGTTTTATCCTATCACAGCCATGAAACTCTGTAACTGTTTTAAAGTCATCATTGGCCTCATGGTGATATCCATGAGCGGTTTCCTTCCTCTCCTACAAGGTACAGAGATGAGGTAGTCATTGAAAAATCATGTTAAACACTATTATTGCACACAGTGAGTCCGTGCAACTTATTATGTGACTTGTTAAGTAACATCTTACTCCTGAACTTATGTAGGCTTTCCATTACAAAGGGGTTGAATACTTATTGACTCAAGACATTTCAGCATTTCATTTTTAATAAATCTGTAGCAATTTAGAAAAACATAATTCCACTTTGACATTAGGGGGTATTGTGTGTAGGCCAGTGACCCAAAAAATCTCAATTTAATCCATTTTAAATTCAATCTGTAACACGACAAAATGTGGAAAAGTGAAGGGGTGTGACCACTTTCTGAAGGCACTATATTTCCTTTAGTGTCAATTAATGAAATAAAGCTTTTGGTTTAGGAGACTTATGTTATATCGAGTAGTCCTAAAATATACACCGTGTTCATTTCTGAAACAACTAATATTGCATATACTGTATATGTTTATATCAGAGGCAACTTAGGTGCACACTGCCACCTTCCCTGATACACATTCAAACACAGCTCTGATGATTACAACCATGTTTACATCTAGACCACCAGGCACCAGAATAATGCATAGTCCATATGAATGACAGAAACTCATATACGGTATGTGTCTGTGATATCATCTTGAGTTGAACTTAGGTAATGCAATTGAGTAAATTGATCTAAAAAGGATAATTTCTAAATAAAAAAGGGACATTGTACAGACAACTTCATCATGTACAGGGCCACAACATTCACTTGCAGTGTTGCTCTATGTTTTGGTGATTGTGGGTAATTTGGCTCATCGTGAATTCCGTAAATCTTGGGTTATTGAACTTAATACCCTTCGTTCTTACAGTGGCAAACGGTCAGTAATTCTAATAACCGGCAAAGTCAGCCCTTCCAACGTGGAATCGGCTGGTCAAACTACTGAAAGTACCATTTGAGTATGCAACCTACTGTAAAAAATAACTAACAAAATATAATTTGGCCGTCATGTTGTCTAAGCCTTCAACTTATTTTGATTATTATGAGTTACACAAACAAAGGAATCTAAGTTGAAACTTTGTTGAATTTTATAAATCAGGCCAGCCTACCATTTTTCCTACGATAGCTACTGCAGCAAGAGAGTGAAGGAGAGGTTGCTAACTAAGTGTATGCAACTTTTGCTAGCCAGCTAACTAACTTTGGTACCTGGGGTGAAACAATGAAGCTTTTTTAGTTAGGTAGCTCCTGCACCGCTCTTTGCTAGCTAACATAACGCTGCATCCACAACTCATAGAACTCAAACCTGATAAGGTGGCTTCAATAATCTTTATATTTGTGATCGATCCCCTTTCCAAACGTATTGCATTATATTTACGGATTCAACTTCAATTATTTGTCATTGAATCTAATTACAGATTATCTGAATGCCGGTGACACCACGTCCCTTTGTCAAATGATGCATGGCTGAGTAAAATGAGAGTGATCTTTGTAAAGGAGTGGTTTACCATGTACAGTACATGTTTACAGGTTAGTGCTGTAGCCTTCTAAAACTATAACCAACCCCATTCACTTAGAAAGGGGATTATATCACAATCTGTCAAATGTAAACACAACTGTAGACACCTTATTTTTGGAGACATGTTCTTGACACAAGAGTTTAGGAGTGTCTGTTAATGATCTGTAAATAACTTTGGCTAGCTGGCTAACTAATTTCGCTAATCTGCAGGCCAAAACAATTCACTTATTTACAGCTAGTAGCTGTCTCACCGGTCTTTGCTATCAAGTGTAATGTTACCCCCAAAACTGATAATATGTCTTCACTAATGGTTCCATTTTCCTCTTCGTGACATGTCCACTTTCCAAGCCTATTGGCTCATGGCAGACACCAGACCTTATGCACTTGTCTTACTAATTGGTTACTTTTGATTGATGAGATGGTTGTTATGCTCTGTTTTAAAGAACTAGGACACATCAGGAATAATTAGAAATTGAACACTTTATTAAGTGAAACTAAACAGTTGTGATTTTAACAGGAATCAGTGATACGTCTAACCGACATGAATCTGTTCATGGAGCTGTTTCCCATCTCTCTGAGGTTCCTGTACTCTCCAGGCCTCACGTACATCTGCCTGCCTCGGAAGTGGGGCTGCTCGTACATGAGCCAGTGGCCCTCCATCACGTTGCAGGACTGGCAGTCGGACATGCGGTAACGATCCTGGATGGAGTCACAGTCATCCATCAGCTCGTGCATCTGGCCTCCGAAGTTCTCCCTCTCGTACATCCTCATTCTGAACTGGCCCTTATACTGTTGATAAAAGCAACAGGTCATACAGATATGGAACTACTGTAGATCCAACCGGTGGGCTCATACATTTAAATGTAAAATGTTGTTGATGACACGAGTTCACGACCCTTGCTGTTGAAACTATCTGCATCAGCTAAGAAGCAGCTACACACTCCATTACTTACACTGGGGATGTTACGACAGGATCTGATGCAGTCGCTCATGGTCATCCCCATCAGGCGCTGGTTGTCAGGGTACTCTCCTCTCCTAACCATTATCTGGTGACCCATGAAGTTGGGGCGCTCATAGACCATGAAGCAGCCGCTCTCCACCCTGCAGGAGTTGCACCTGCTCAGGTAGGAGGTCACCTCAGCGCAGTCGTTGCTGGTCTCATAGGAACGACCCTGGAAGTTCTTGTCCTCGTAGAAGATGATCTACACAGACAATCACACAGTTAGTGGTCGATATGTTGAAATTAGTGCACTAATGCTCATTTGATTAGCAATGCCTTGTGTTTCCGATCCGACAGTCTTCTTTGGAATGCAGGGCTGCTTGGATAGACCCAGAGAGACAGACATGGAGGAAGACTTGCAGTGGCACTTACCTTGCCCATGGTCATGGTGATGGTGATCCAATCTCTTATCCAATTTCAGATGGAATGCTGGACCATCAACCTCCTGTCCCTTTTATACCTTGGACCACATTCACATCTCCATATTTATTGTTCTAGAACTCCATGAGTCATCATTATATATTGTTGTGCAAGCCAGTCCTATAGTGTCACGTACTGAATGCCACTTTTATAACTATGTCACTGGGGGTAAATAGAGGATCATGTTTGTTTCCAGCTACCCTAATACTAGCTGAATTAGTATATCAGTATTTTATCAAATATTCCAGATCAATTGAGATGGAACTGAGATGGAATTCAATGTATATTGTAGCATTATTTTATTGTGAGGTATTATTTTATTGGATTTTTTTTTTTATGGCACTATGTACACTACCGGTCAAAAGTTTTAGAACACCTACTCATTCGAGGGTTTTTCTTTATTTTTACTGTTTTCTACATTGTAGAATAATAGTGAAGACATCAGAACTATGAAATAACACATATGGAATAATGTAGTAACCAAAAAAGTGTGAAACAAATCAAATCATATTTTATATTTGAGATTCTTCAAATAGCAACCCTATGTATTGATGACAGCTTTGCACACTCTTAGCATTCTCTCAACCAGCTTCATCTGGAATGCTTTTACAACAGTCTTGAAAGAGTTCCCACATACCCTGAGCACTTGTTGGCTGCTTTTCCTTCACTTTTCAGTCAGACTCATCCCAAACCATCTCAATTTGGTTGAGGGCGGGGGATTGTGGAGGCCAGGTCATCTGATGCAGCACTCCATCACTCTCCTTCTGAGTAAAATAGCCCTTACACAGCCTGGAGGTGTGTTGGGTCATTGTCCTGTTGAAAAATAAATGATAGTCCCACTAAGCCCAAACGAGATGGGATGGCGTATCGCTGCAGAATGCTGTGGTAGCCATGCTGGTTAAGTGTGCCTTGAATTCTAAATAAATCACAGACTGTGTCACCAGCAAAGCACCCCCACACCATAACACCTCCTCCTCCATGCTTTACGGTGGGAAATACACATGCAGAGATCATCTGTTCACCCCCACCGCGTCTCACAAAGACACGGAGGTTGGAACCAAAGATCTCCAATTTGGACTCATCAAACCAAGGGACAAATTTCCACCGGTCTAACGTCCATTGCTCGTGTTTCTTGGCCCAAGCAAGTCTCTTCTTCTTCTTAATTTCCTTTAGTAGTGGTTTCTTTGCAGCAATTCGACCATGAAGGCCTGATTCCCAGTCTCCTCTGAACAGTTGATGTTGAGATGTGTCTGTTACTTGAACTGTATAAACCATATATTTGGGCTGCAATTTCTGAGGATGGTAAATTTAATGAACTCATCCTTTGCATCAGAGGTAACTCTTGGTCTTCCATTCCTGTGGCGGTCCTCATAAGAGCCAGTTTCATCATAGCGCTTGTCACGGTTTTCTTCCTGGGATGAAGGAGAGGACCAAAACGCAGCGCGGCTAGTGTTCAACATAATTTAATAAAGAATATGTGAACACTACAAACAACAAAACAATAAATGTGAAAACCGACAACAGTCCTATCTGGTGCAGAACCCAAACACAGAGACAGGAAACAATCACCCACAAAATCCCAACACAAAACAAGCCACCTATATATGATTCTCAATCAGGGACAACGATAGACAGCTGCCTCTGATTGAGAACCATATTAGGCTGAACATAGAAACAGACAAACTAGACACACAACATAGAATTCCCACCCAGCTCACGTCCTGACCAACACTAAACAAGTAAAACACATAAGAACTCAAGGTCAGGACGTGACAGGGCTTGATGGTTTTTGCGACTGCACTTGAAGAAACTTTCAAAGTTCTTGAAATGTTTCATATTGACTGACCTTCATGTCTTAAAGTAATGATGGACTGTCGTTTCTCTTTGCTTATTTGAGCTGTTCTTGCTATAATATGGACTTGGTCTTTTACCAAATAAGGCTATCTTCTGTATACCCCCCTACCTTGTCACAACACAACTGATTGGCTCAAATGCAATAAGAAGGAAAGAAATTCCACAAATTAACTTTTAAGAAGGCACACTAGTTAGTTGAAATGCATTCCAGGTGACTACCTCATGAAGCTGGTTGAGAGAATGACAAGAGTGTATAAAGCTGTGATCAAGGCAAAGGGTGGCTATTTGAAGAATCTCAAATAAAAAATATATTTCCATTTTCTTTGGTTACTACATGATTCCATATGTGTTATTACAATGTAGAAAATAGTAAAAATAAAGAAAAACCCTTGAATGAATAGGTGTTATAAAACGTTTGACCAGTAGTGTATGTATTTCGAAAATGTAGGAAATCAGAAGTGTTGTATTAATTCATTATTTACCTGATAATTACTTTGTCCTCTGATTCTTATTTTTTGTTATTTTGAGAAGAACCAGGAAGTTGTTGATGTTATGTTGTCTATGTGGTCAGACCAGTAAAGCTGCCAAATAGTAATGTTTCTTCATCCAGTGCTTGTCCTTGTAACGGCTTTCGTTGGTGGAAGGCGAGGAGGACCAAAATGCAGCGTGGTACGTATCCATAATAAATGTTTAATCGAAAATGAATACAAAAAAAGAACAAGAGAATCAAATGAAAACCGACACAGTCCCAAATGGTGCAAACACTGAAACGGAAACAATCACCCACAACCCACAATAACAAACAGGCTACCTAAATATGGCTCCCAATCAGAGACAACGACTGACACCTGCCTCTGATTGAGAACCATATTAGGACAAACACATAGAAACAGAATAACATAGAAAAAGGAACCCACCCAACTCACGCCCTGACCATACTAAAACAAAGACATAACAACAAAACTAAGGTCAGAACGTGACAGTCCTCATGAAGTCATACACCTTTAAAATAACCCTCTATCTACATCGTCTTCATCTTGCTGAGAAATGCTGTGCTTGAGTTGAACTAAAAATGTGTTCACATTTCTTTCATTTATGATATGCAGCAACTCTATAACTATATATTTCTAACCAAAATCGACAGCTTGGGACTATAAGGTTCTATCTGCAAAAAGATGATTCTGAGATAATTGGCTTTAAAGTTCTGAACCCTCATTGGTTTGAATGGTGTCAGCCATTTTTATCTTGTATTCTTTTGAACTGAACATGAATTGAGGTAATTAGAGTAAACATAGGAAGATAACATTGAAAAGAACAAGGCTATGTCAATAACTCAATCCTGACAAAAATGCAGATCGAACCTTATAGTCCCAAGCTTTCAACATGTAGTTACAATACGGAACTGTAAACATTTCAACAGATAAGGTTTATCAACAATTATTGAATTAAAAAGATACTGGTCAAATATTGTTCTCAAATATGTGACTGTATACTGTGTAGATATGTAATCACACCAATAAATACAATGTCAGGTAACTAGCTATATGGTGTTTGTGCAACTTAATATAAAGTGTGACTAAATTCACTAAGTGTTAACAAGTTCACTAAGTGTGACCAAGTTCATTAAGTGGTACCAAATTCACTTAGTGTGACCAAGTTCACTAAGTGTGACCAAGTTCACTAATTGTGACCAAATTTACTAAGTGGGACCAAGTTCACTAAGTGGGACCAAGTTCCCTAAGTGGGACCAAGTTCACTTAGTGAGTCCAAATTCACTGTGACCAAGTTCACTAACTGTGACCAAGTTCACTTAGTGGGACAAAATTCACTAAGTGTGACCGAGTTCACTAGTAAATATACTGTAACTGTATTTTGACCTGGTAAAGTACCATCTAGCACAATCACCCAAACGGAAGAATATGTAATGTTCTATTTCTGGGGAGAACAATACATGTCATGGCCCCCATGCTGCATTCAGCATCCAATAATAACTCATGTAGATGTGCTGTGTAAAATGTATACAAGCCCCACGTGGGCCTTGTGATGACTCATGCTATTTAGCACAAAGGTGTGCAAGGTGCCCTGTGGACCCAATGTCAATATAAAAGTGCCACTGGATCGACACAACACACCGTGTCTTCTGCGTGTCATCTAATCAAGCTTCACCATCAAGCTAAACCACCGTAGCCATGACCAAGGTAATACAGAGCAGTGGATTTTTATTCAGTATAAGAGCTGGCCATTGAGATATTAATAGTAATTAATTTTTAATTATTAATAGTAATGACAAATTAATCACAATCAATTAATAATGATTAACTATATTAATTATGTAAAACATTTAAAATCATAGCCTTTATAATCTTCTCAACATAGATGAAGAGGTCATAGGTTAAATCATTTCTCAATCAAATCACCCTCTCAGATCATCTTCTACGAGGACAGGAACTTCCAGGGTCGCAGCTATGAGACCAGCAGCGACTGCCCCGACCTCAACATGTACCTAAACCGCTGCCAGTCGGTCAGGGTGGAAATGGGCTGCTTCGTCATCTACGACCGCTCCAACTTCATGGGCAACCAGATGTTCCTGAAGAGGGGAGAGTACTCCGACCTCCAGCGTATGGGCTCCATGATGGGCATGGGGGATGTGACCATGCTGGAGTCCATCCGCTCCTGCCGCATGATCCCAATGGTAAGACGTCCACAGTTGGAGTTCCACCATCTCCTTGTGTTCGATGATGACATGATTATATTTATGATGTGGTTCATGCTATTTCTCTTCATATAAAGAGTGCATTTTTATATTTTTGAGTAGCTAGATGTTCGTGAATGGTGATGAAGTTTGAGTTACTAGGACTCTGTACATCTGATACTTGACGTGTTTTTCACTTGGGTCGTGTTCAGCAGGGCACACCGTAGCCAAACATTTTGTAACAGAAAACAAAAATATGTCTTCTTATTGAACAAGTTTAGGTATTATCAAAACAGTTTGTCCCTAATGAACGTGGTCCAGGCCTCTATTACTGTATAAGTCAGCTGACAAACAATGCTAAATGTAATACTGGAAGCATGGAGTACACACACGGTAGTAACTGTCAATGTTCTCTCTCTCCAACAGCACCGGGGACAGTTCAGAATGAGGCTGTACGAGAGGGAGAGCTTCGGAGGCCAGATGCACGAGCTGATGGAAGACTGCGAGTCCATCCAGGAGCGCTTCCGCATGTCCGAGATGCAGTCCTGCAACGTGATGGACGGCCACTGGCTCATGTACGAGCAGCCCCATTTCAGAGGCAGGATGATGTACGTGAGGCCTGGAGAGTACAGGAGTATCAGAGACATGGGCATGAGCACCATGATGAGAGTTCTCTCCATCAGAAGGATCATGGATGCCTGTGAGGGTCAGCGGCATTGATGCCTGAGATTCCTGCTGTCCTGACGTCCAAAAGGCTGCTAAAAGTCACAATTCTCATTGAATGTAATAAAACTCTTATTTTGAAGTACCTGTTCTCTTCTTTTTTCTATCAAATCTAATCTACCCATGGTATTTATATTACACTGGTTTATTCTGACAGGTTGGTGTCTGGAGAGGGATTTCAAATGGTCTGAAAGAAAAAAGTAATATAATTCGATTTTGATGCACCAAATGTGGACATTTGTGCACTATTTATCAATAGCAAAATATATATATACTGTATATATGCATTTTCTCACTGGGTCAATTGAACCAAATTTAACCCATGTTACAGTACATCAGAAATGATATACAGTACATCAAATTATATTACTCAGAAAGCCTGATGTACTGTAACCTCCAGTTTCTCAAACTTATTTTGCAGCAAACTAATCCTTATTGTCGATTGTTAGCATTACGCTAGTTTACATTTTCTCCACAGTATAATGTATAACCAATGGACAATGGACTGATTTAGAGACATGAGAGAAGTGATGTATAATCAATGGACTGATTTAGAGACATGAGAGAAGTGATGTATAATCAATGAACTGGTTTAGATACGTTAGAGAAGTAATGTAGAATCAATGAACTGGTTTAGAGACGTTCGAGAAGTAATGTTTAACCAATGAACTGGTTTAGAGACGTTAGAGAAGTAATGTTTAACCAATGAACTGGTTTAGAGACTGTAGAGAAGTAATGTATAACCAATGAACTGGTTTAGAGAAGTAATGTATAACCAATGAACTGGTTTAGAGAAGTAATGTATAACCAATGAACTGGTTTAGAGAAGTAATGTTTAACCAATGAACTGGGTTAGAGAAGTAATGCATAACTAATGAACTGGTTTAGAGACGTTAGAGAAGAAATATATAATCAATGAACTGTGTTAGAGAAGTAATGTATAATCAATTAATTGGTTTAGAGAAGTAATGCATAACCAATGAACTGGTTTAGAAACGTTAGAGAAGAAATATATAATCAATGAACTGTGTTAGAGAAGTAATGTATATTCAATTAATTGGTTTAGAGAAGTAATGCATAACCAATGAACTGGTTTAGATAAGTAATGTATAACCAATGAACTGGTTTAGAGAAGTAATGTATAACCAATTAACTGGTTTAGTGTCACGACTTCCGCCGAAGTCGGTCCCTCTCCTTGTTCGGGTGGCGTTCAGCAGTCGACGTCAACGGCTTTCTAGCCATCGCCGATCCACTTTTCATTTTCCATTTGTTTTGTCTTTGTTTTCTACACACCTGGTTTCTATTCCCCAATTACATGTTCATTATTTAACACTCTGTTTCCCCCATGTTTCGTCCGTGTTTGTATATAATGTTCAGGTCGTTACTTGTTGGCTGGTATTGTTTGCTGGGTTCGTTATTTACGGCCGTTATTTACGAGTGACCGGTAATTTCACGCACCTTTAGTATTTGTTTTATACTGGTGCTGTTCGTGGAATAAATTACCTTGTACACTCATCTCTGCTCTCCTGCTCCTGATTCCATGCACCAGTTACCCACAGCCTGACATTTAGAGAAGTAATGTATAACTAATGAACCGGTTTAGAGAAGTAATGTATAACCAATTAACTGGTTTAGAGAAGTAATGCATAACCAATGAACTGGTTTAGAGACGTCAGAGAAGTAATGCATAACCAATGAACTGGTTTAGAGATGTCAGAGTAGTAATGTATAACCAATGAACTGGTTTAGAGACTTCAGAAAAGTAATGTGTAACTAATGAACTGGTTTAGAGAAGTAATGCATAACCAATTAACTTGTTTAGAGAAGTAATGCATAACCAATGAACTGGTTTAGAGACTTTAGAGAAGTAATGTAAAGCCAATGGACTGGTTTAGACAAGTAATGTGTAACCTTATGAACTTGTTTAGAGAAGTAATGTATAACCAATGAACTGGTTTAGAGACATTAAAGAGGTAATGTATAACCAATGGACTGTGGAGTGGTTTAAAGAAGTCAGAGGAATTGAACGCTCCACGACCTCTGGTGGCTGATAATATTTTGTCAGAGGAACTCTTTGAAGAACATCTTCTGCATTGGGGTTTGAATTGGACATCATTTTTGTTCATAATAATAGTTCATAAATGTGGACTGTATGTGAGCATCAAATGTGCAGCATGGATATGTATCCCTTTTTCTGTTGTTGTCTTTTAGGGGGTGTTTTCTGAAACATTTCTCTTTTAATAGTTTCAACTGTATTCTTTGTGGGCATGATACATTTTTGTAGCGGCATCACAATGCAAATGAATGCCATTACAGTACATAACAACCAGACAGCGGTATACCTCTCTATGCTACTTCATGTTGCTTGGTCAGGGATTCTTCACAATGGGGCCACCCATTTCACTGAACACAATACATGTATTATAAAAGTAAGGTATTAGAAAGGGGTCAGGCGTACAATACATTGTGGCTATTCAATTTCAGAACAGATCAAAGTGTATAGTTGCCTACCTGCTTACATAATTCATGTATTGCAGTCATCTGCTTTATTTATGCCCATGCAGGTACACACACACACTTATGCTCACAATCACACACACACACACACACACCACACACACACACACACACACACACACACACACACACACACACACACACACACACACACACACACACACACACGCACATGCACAGAACAGCACACAGACAGACACACACACTCTCTTGCACGTTGAGAGACAAAAAGGCGACCACAAAACCAACCCGATAGGAACAACTTAATGTAAAGGGTTACCCTATAGGAACAACTTAATGTAAATGGTTACCCTATAGGAACAACTTAATGTAAAGTGTTATCCTATAGGAACAACTTAATGTAAAGTGTTACCCTATAGGAACAACTTAATGTAAAGTGTTACCCTATAGGAACAACTTAATGTAAAGTGTTATCCTATAGGAACAACTTAATGTAAAGTGTTACCCTATAGGAACAACTTAATGTAAAGTGTTACCCTATAGGAACAACTTAGTATTAAGTATTACCCTATAGGAACAACTTAGTATAAAGTGTTACCCTATAGGAACAACTTAATGTGAAGGGTTACCCTATAGGAACAACTTAGTATTAAGTATTACCCTATAGGAACCACTTAATATAAAGTGTTACCCTATAGGAACAACTTAATATAAAGTGTTACCCTATAGGAACAACTTAATGTAAAGTGTTACCCTATAAAATAAACTTAATATAAAGTGTTACCCTATAGGAACAACTTAGTATTAAGTATTACCCTATAGGAACAACTTAATGTAAAGTGTTACCCTATAAAAGAAAGTTAGTATAAAGTGTTACCCTATAAAATAAACTTAATGTAAAGTGTTACCCTATAGGAACAACTTAATATAAAGTGTTACCCTATAGGAACAACTTAATGTAAAGTGTTACCCTATAGGAACAACTTAATGTAAAGTGTTACCCTATAGGAACAACTTAATGTAAAGTGTTATCCTATAGGAACCACTTAATGTAAAGTGTTACCCTATAGGAACAACTTAATATAAAGTGTTACCCTATAGGAACCACTTAATATAAAGTGTTACCCTATAGGAACAACTTAATGTAAAGTGTTATCCTATAGGAACCACTTAATATAAAGTGTTACCCTATTGGAACAACTTAGTATTAAGTATTACCCTATAGGAACAACTTAGTATAAAGTGTTACCCTATAGGAACAACTTAATATAAAGTGTTACCCTATAGGAACAACTTAATGTAAATGGTTACCCTATAGGAACAACTTAATATAAAGTGTTACCCTATTGGAACAACTTAGTATAAAGTATTATCCTATAGGAACAACTTAATGTAAAGTATTACCCTATAGGAACAACTTAATGTAAAGTGTTACCCTATAAAATAAACTTAATATAAAGTGTTACCCTATTGGAACAACTTAATATAAAGTGTTACCCTATAGGAACCACTTAATGTAAAGTGTTACCCTATAGGAACAACTTAATATAAAGGTTTGATTCCTGCTGGGGCCACCCATACGACAATGTATGCACATATGACTGTAAGCTCTGGATATTACAATTTTATTTAATTAGGATGATGTACAGTTAACTGCTCAGATAATGGAAACATAAATGAGGGATACAAAGTGTATTGAAAGTGAATTGAAAGTGTATTGAAAGTGTATTGAAAGTCTATTGAAAGTGTATTGAAAGTGTATTGAAAGTGTATTGAAAGTGAATTGAAAGTGTATTGAAAGTGTTTTGAAAGTGTATTGAAAGTGTATTGAAAGTGAATTGAAAGTGTATTGAAAGTCTATTGAAAGTCTATTGAAAGTCTATTGAAAGTGTATTGAAAGTCTATTGAAAGTGTATTGAAAGTGTATTGAAAGTGTATTGAAAGTGTATTGAAAGTGAATTGAAAGTGTATTGAAAGTGTATTGAAAGTGTATTGAAAGTGTATTGAAAGTGAATTGAAAGTGTATTGAAAGTCTATTGAAAGTCTATTGAAAGTGTATTGAAAGTGTATTGAAAGTGTATTGAAAGCAGGTGCTTCCACACAGGTGTGGTTCCCATCATGCTTAGGATCATGCATACAAATGATGGGCAGGCCATTATTTTGGTTACCATGGCTATGCATGCCCCCATAGGCTGACATTGCCCCATCCACAGGGCTCGAGTGGTCACTGAATGGTTTGATGAGCATGAAGACGATGTAAACCATATGCCATGGGTGATTCTGGAGCGGCACCTGAGACAGGAACACTTATGGGGGATTCTGGCGCGGCACCTGAGAAAGGAACACTTATGGGGGATTCTGGCGCGGCCCCTGAGACAGGAACACTTATGGGGGATTCTGGCGCGGCCCCTGAGACAGGAACACTTATGGGGGATTCTGGCGCGGCCCCTGAGACAGGAACACTTATGGGGGATTCTGGCGCGGCCCCTGAGACAGGAACACTTATGGGGGATTCTGGCGCGGCCCCTGAGACAGTGTTTTCTGTCAAACTAAATATCACAGTATCTTTCAATGATATTGAATGTAGCTACTGTACAAACACTTGAGGATTTCACATTTGCATGCGCTTTTTAAATAACACTGAATTTGAATATTATATTGCTGATACACTCAAGGAGCAATTCAAACAACCCCCATATTGCTTTTGCTACTTTTTTTAATACTATTTTGATACTATGCAATATGCAATATAAATTGTAAGGTACACCTTTACCTACACCTTACCTACCACTTAAAGGTAAAATCAACTATCTTTTGGTATTTTTGTTCAATAGTCCACAGTTTGCGTCATGATGATGTGGCCAGTGACACTTTGCTTCTTGAAAGTCCAATATCTTGTAAACTTGACTGCTGACATGCAAAATAAATTTGGGACTGTAATCAACAGTGGAATACCAAAATATTGTTTTTGAGTGGAGGTTTCTTGTGTGCACTGCACAAACCTATTCCTAATGCAAATGAAATAGGCATGAACATAGCCTATAAAGTTAAATAAAGGTTAAATTACATTTTTTTTTTTAAATTAAGTGTTTCCCCAAAATGGTTAATTATGAGCACATCATTTACACAAATGTAATGTTGAAGCTAAATTAAAATCCATAAATATTTTATTCACCCTTCAGAGTCTATTTAAAAGAGACTATACAATACATCTAAAAGGAATCCGACCTAATCTAAACCCTTTTACCTTACAGAGCACTAAATGATAACTCTTTGCCGTGAGCGTTGCGTTGAGGTATAGTACAGTACAGTGTTGCTCAGCTGACTCAGCGTTTTATACAACTGGGCGGTAGATTCTTCTGGAGCTGCATCAAGCATAAAAGGCAGCACGCCAGTAGGGAGAACAACAGAAATCAAATAACTGTGACCATGAACGGAAAGGTACTGTAATGTGGGGCTGTGATCAAAGTCTGTGCACAGTGCTGAACTGTACGTCACCTGGCATTGGAACTATGACTCTAGGATGCATCAGAGCCCATTTCCAAAGGGAAATATATCCTTGATGTGTGTGTTTTTAGATTCAGAACACTATGATAACTACAGATTACTTATAATGACTTATAATTATAATCATGGTTGCATTGTTTGATTTTGTCAGACACATTAAAATGATTATGCAGAATAATTTCTGAACGGGATAGAATGTATGAGTTTTTGCACATCAAAATCAATTGGTTTCACGTCAAGATGTTTAGACTTTCAACGCATACTTTGTCTTTCTCCAGATTATCTTCTACGAGGAGAGGAACTTCCAGGGCTGCTCCTATGAGTGCAGCAGCGACTGCTCCGAGCTCTCCTCTCACCTGAACAGGTGCAACTCCTGCAGGGTGGAGAGTGGCATGTTCATGGTGTACGACCGGCCCAACTACATGGGCCACCAGTACTTCCTGAGGAGGGGAGAGTACCCTGAGTACCAGCACATGATGGGCTTCAACGACTGCATCAGGTCTTGTCGTATGATCCCCCAGGTAAGCAGTTCTGCAGACAGAGCACAACAGACCACAACTATTTACAACCACACCACAATGACCACAATCATCGATGCCATAAAACTATCTTACACTCCAAAATCGAAGTCTGTCTAAAGTTTTCACACCTCAAATGTAATCTAAAGTCAACATAAAAACACATCCCATGCCATCGGTTGTGTAGATCCAGCTATATGCCTCAACTGCAAATGAATGGAAAAGATAACGATTATACCATATGGTGCTTATCTTTTTCATTAATTTTAGATTGTGGCATATTGCATTGTATGCCATCCTATCAACCAAGCTCATCCTATTCAGTTAATAGATGCGTGAAATGTGTTATCTTCTTTCCAATAGCACAAGGGCCAGTTCAGGATGAGGATCTACGAGAAGGAGAACTTCGGAGGCCAGATGCACGAGGTGATGGACGACTGTGACTCTATCCAGGAGCGTTACCATATGCCCGAGATGCAGTCCTGCAACGTGATGGACGGCCACTGGGTCATGTACGAGCAGCCCCAATTCAGAGGCATGCAGACCTACCTGAGGCCTGGAGAGTACAGGAACACAAGAGAGATGGGAATGGGGAATGATGAAATGAGGTTCCAGTCCATGAGGCGCATCAGCGGCGATGCTGCTTTTTAAATGTGCTGTCTTTAAAGAGTGCAACGACTTTTTAATAAACATTTTAAACCTTCATTTTTTGCAGCGATTTTCTTACCTTATTTCCACAAACCACTGCACTGTAAATTACTGTTATATCAATATAATACTCTAACCACTAAAAAGCCACTATAAGCAACTATTATACTGCAACCACTATAACACTAATATCAGCTGTAATGTATGTAAACAAAAATGTCCCTTTTTCCCCAAATTCTATAATCCTTATATTTGGTCTTAAAAAACCTCTAGCCTATTCTAGGCACTTGACACTGCCTTGTGTATGGGTGTTTTAGACAAGATAAGCTCTTAACACCGGAATACTGCCGACTACGCCAAATGAGGATCTAAATAAGAAATAAGACTACGCCACTTTTTTGTAAAAGGCAAGGAAGGTCCTCTAATTAACTAAAAATATGAAGCATGGAAATCAGACAGGTGCTCAAGTGATCAATTGTTTTGTTTACTTTGAGGAACTTCAGCTTTGAGGAACTTCAGCTTTGAAAGCTCAGCTCAGCACATCATACTGTCCTTACTCAGACATAATCAAGCATGTTGCTGCTATAATAAAAATAAGGACATTTCACACTCACAAATTCAACTCTTAAGAACTAGTGACAACTTGTCACAACCCTTCACACTACACAGTGGCATGCCATATTTATCAAACCACTTCCCACTTCCATCCTCCTAAACAGTAACATTACCATAATACAAACCACAAACTCATCAAATAGAATATGTGGTAATAATTTCTATGAGGCAACATAACTCCTTATAAGTGCCTTAGTAATGCATTACAATACACTTATAGTGCCTTATAATACTCGCTATAAGATATAATAATTTATCATAAGTAGTTCTTTCTTACAATACATTACTATAATGCATTATCAGCCTAAAAAGCATCATGCATTATAGACCTACCTAAAATGCTCTGTCCCAGACTTGCTGTTTTCAACTCTCTAGAGACAGCATGAGCTGTAGAGATACTCTGAATGATCTGCTATGAAAAGCCAAATGACATTTACTCCTGAGGTGCTGACCTGTTGCACCCTCGACAACCACTGTGAATATCATTATTTGACCCTGCTGGTCATCTATGAACATTTGAACATCTTGGCCATGTTCTGTTATAATCTCCCCCGGCACAGCCAGAAGAGGACTGGCCACCCCTCATAGCCTGGTTCCTCTCTAGGTTTCTTCCTAGGTTCTGGCCTTTCTAGGGAGTTTTTCCTAGCTACCGTGCTTCTACACCTGCATTGCTTGCTGTTTGGGGTTTTAGGCTGGGTTTCTGTACAGCACTTTGTGACATCAGCTGATGTAAGAAGGGCTTTATAAATACATTTGATTGATTGATACTTAACAGCATTAATTTGAACTGAGCATGATTTATAACATCAGCCTTTTGGTATTTAAAACCGGCCATTACTCCTGCTCCAAGAAAACTAGCTAGCTAGCTCGATCCCTGGATTTTGGAACGTGCAGCTAGAGTAGAGTAGCTACAGTTTATCTAGCTACAGCTTATGTCATCTTTAACTCTGCATTGTTGGAAATTGACCAGTAAGAATTTCACTGTTAGTCTACACCAAAAATTGGATTTGATTTTGATTCATTTTGATTAGACTATTTGAGTGAGTCACTAGCTAATGTTAGCTAGCTACATTTCTAGTGGCACGAGGTATTTGCAAACAGCACAACATTGTGTGATTAGCTACGAGCTAGCTAGCTAACAAGCTGGCTAAGGTAGAAATGTCTGAGCTGCTAGCCAACACTGTGTTGTATTTACCCAAGTTAGCAGGACTAGGTAGCTAACGTTAGCTAGCAACAAATATTTGGAAAACCTGCCGACACTTACCTAGCTTGCTAACTGTTTGCTAGGAACACAGCTGACTGTGAAGATTGCTAATAAGCTAGCAGAGGCTGAAGACATGACTGATGCTAAACATATAATTATCAAGCTAGCCGAGTCAAATTCATCTTTGACCTAAATATAACACTAATAGGTAGCTAGCACGAAATGTGAGTGTTCTTTGCTAGATTTTCACATTCTTGCAATGATATAATGCATTGTATGCTCTCTGGGCTTATAATGCATTATATGTATTATCAGGATGGATAAGTACTTATGAACAATTAGTAAGTATGATACAACTCTTTGTATTATAAGACATTACATATGCACTTATAATGCATTATATGTATTATCAGGATGGATAAGTACTTATGAACAATTAGTAAGTATGATACAACTCTTTGTATTATAAGACATTACATATGCACTTATAAGGCATTATATGTATGCCTCATATAAAATATTAACAAATATGTTTTTACACAAATGATGTCTACCAAAACAATAAACTATTTTTTAAATTTAATAAACACATTTTCAAATGTCAGTCAGATCACTCAATCAAATCTAAATTATTTCAATCAATGGGGGTGACTGGAATACAGTGACTAAAGGAATAGTACATATCTGGCATAATCAGGAAGTGAGGCATGTCCAGGAAGAAGGAAAGTGGATCCTGAGGAGAATAACAAGCTCACCTTGCCTAAAACACTACCTTACTGTTGCTTGACATCAAATTTGGATAAAAGAAACACACACTTTAAACTAACTACAATTTGTAAAGGCTCTATAGGGCATTCATAGCCTTTATAAGAACTACACAAGTGCTTCACAAATTATCCATAAGCTCCCGAGTGGTACAGCAGTCTAAGGCACTGCATCTCAGTGCTAAAGGCGTCACTACAGACCCTGGTTCGATTCCAGGCTGTTTCACAACCGTCCGTGATTGAGAGTCCCATAGGGCGGCGCACAATTGGCCCAGCGTTGTTAGGGTTTGGACGGGGTAGGCCGTCATTGTAAATAAGAATTGGTTCTTAACTGACTTGCCTAGTTAAATACAATTTTAAAAAATGTGGTACTAAATAAAGGGTAAGGTTAAAGGACATTCCATCTGGTATTTTGACAAATGTGGCATAACCCTTTTACTATATTTTATATAGCATCTCATTGATAACAAAGGCTTTACAATGCCTTACAAGTTGTAGTTCCTTTAAATGCACGGTGGATCAATAGCAAGGTCAGGTTCAATAGCAAGGTCAGATTCAATAGCAAGGTCAGATTCAAATGGATATATATATATACAGTATGTGACAGTGACAACAATGGATATTTCTCAATATGCATACTACCGTGCTCTGGGCATGCAAATTGGAGCACACAACGGTTGGAGTGTGAGTCCAAATCAGAGTATGTGAAAGGGGAATGGACTATGGCTGCGAGGGGTTTTGAGGTTAAGTCAGGAGGCCACCCACACTGTTCATTGGTAAGACAACAGACAATGGATAATGGACTCCAGGCTGTTTGGCAACAAGGACAAAGTGGGCTGATGCAGAAATAGGCATGAAGTCTATATAGACCACTACACCAAGTACTGCTATATAATAGCTTAATTTCTTGCAACAAATTCAGTTTTGTTTGACTATTGGTCATTTTTGACCAATTTGTATTTATAAATACATTTCTGTTCAGAATTAAAATATCAATTGAACTGATTTCCAATCAAAGCTCAAGACTGCAAATTGGTTTTCCATTTCACTCAGGGAACTAGAGATTCACTGAAAACAAACGCCAGCCATAACGTTGTCTACCTGTACATTACTCGTGCAATAATTTACAGGAAACATGTTAATTTAGCCTGTTTTCACTTTGAAATGAAAAACATAATCCCAGTCAATCAATCACTTATCACTGAATATCTAAAGATCAAATATTGTTTTCAGTGATTTCTCTGACAGGACATGTCACTGCATTAAATTGAGAGGCAATGTACAGTACTATTGTAACGGCTGTCTAATTCCTCCTCCTCGGATGAGGAGAAGGAGTAGGGATCGGACCAAAACGCAGCGGTAGATGAATACATGAATGAATTTAATTAAAGACAAGACGAACACGAAAAAACACTTGGAAAATTACAAAACAACAAAACGACGTAGACAGACCTGAACTTGAGAATTTACAATATAACACGAAGAACAGGAACAGACTAACCAAACGAATGAACACGAAACAGTCCCGTGTGGTGCGACAGACACAGACACAGGA
Organism: Salvelinus namaycush; assembly: GCF_016432855.1. Taxonomy (NCBI): domain Eukaryota; kingdom Metazoa; phylum Chordata; class Actinopteri; order Salmoniformes; family Salmonidae; genus Salvelinus; species Salvelinus namaycush. The sequence goes on from NC_052313.1 coordinate 57,371,944, forward strand.
ACAATCACCCACAAACAAACAGTGAGAACAGCCTACCTTAATATGGTTCTCAATCAGAGGAAACGTCAAACACCTGCCTCTAATTGAGAACCATATCAGGCAACACATTTAACCCAACATAGAAACACATAACATAGAATGCCCACCCCAACTCACGCCCTGACCAACTAAACACATACAAAAACAAGGAAAACAGGTCAGGAACGTGACAGAACCCCCCCCTCAAGGTGCGAACTCCGGGCGCACCACCTAAAGTCTAGGGGAGGGTCTGGGTGGGCATCTGTCCACGGTGGCGGCTCCGGCTCCGGACGTGGTCCCCACCCCACCATAGTCAAACCCCGCCTCCGTAGCCTCCTCCAAATGGCCACCCTCCAAATTAACCCCACTGGATTAAGGGGCAGCACCGGACTGAGGGGCAACACCGGAATGAGGGGCAGCTCCGGAATGAGGGGCAGCTCCGGACTGAGGGGCAGCTCCGGACTGAGGGGCAGCTCCGGACTGAGGGGCAGCTCCGGACTGAGGGGCAGCTCATGGCTGGCTGACGGCTCTGGCTGCTCATGGCTGGCTGACGGCTCTGGCTGCTCATGGCTGGCTGACGGCTCTGGCTGCTCATGGCTGGCTGGCGGCTCTGGCTGCTCATGGCTGGCTGGCTGCTCATGGCTGGCTGGCGGCTCTGGCTGCTCATGGCTGGCTGGCGGCTCTGGCTGCTCATGGCTGGCTGGCGGCTCTGGCTGCTCATGGCTGGCTGGCGGCTCTGGCTGCTCATGGCTGGCTGACGGCTCTGGCTGCTCATGGCTGGCTGGCGGCTCTGGCTGCTCATGGCTGGCGGAAGGCTCTGGCTGCTCCTGTCTGACGGAAGGCTCTGGCTGCTCCTGTCTGACGGAAGGCTCTGGCTGCTCCTGTCTGATGGAAGGCTCTGGCTGCTCCTGTCTGGCGGAAGGCTCTAGCGGCTCCTGTCTGGGGGAAGGCTCTAGCGGCTCCTGTCTGGCGGAAGGCTCTAGCGGCTCCTGTCTGGCGGAAGGCTCTAGCGGCTCCTGTCTGGCGGACGGCTCTAGCGGCTCCTGTCTGGCAGACGGCTCTGAAGGCTCAGGACAGACGGGCGGCTTTGAAGGCTCAGTACAGACGGGCGGCTTTGCAGGCTCAGTACAGACGGGCGGCTTTGAAGGCTCAGTACAGACGGGCGGCTTTGAAGGCTCAGGACAGACAGGCAGTTCAGGCGGCGCTTGGCAGACGGACAGTTCAGACGGCGTTGGGCAGACGGGCAGTTCAGGCGCCGCTGGGCAGACGGCAGACTCTGGCCGGCTGAGGCGCACTGTAGGCCTGGTGCGTGGTGCCGAACTGGAGGTACCGGGCTAAGGACACGCACCTTCAGGCTAGTGCGGGGAGCAGCAACAGGACGCACAGGACTCTGGAGACGCACAGGAGGCTTGGTGCGTGGTACCGGAACGTGAGGTACTGGGCTGGAGACACGCACCACAGGGCTAGTGCGTGGAGGAGGAACAGGGCTCTGGAGACGCACAGGAGGCTTGGTGCGTGGTGCCGGAACTGGTGGTACCGGGCTGAAGACACGCACCATAGGGCTAGTGCGTGGAGGAGGAACAGGGCTCTGGAGACGCACAGGAAGCCTGGTGCGTGGTGTAAGCACTGGTGGTACTGGGCTGGGGCGGGGAGGTGGCGCCGGATATACCGGACCATGCAGGCGTACTGGCTCCCTTGAGCACTGAGCCTGCCCAACCTTACCTGGTTGTATGCTCCCCGTAGCCCGACCAGTGCGGGGAGGTGGAATAACCCGCACTGGGCTATGTAGGCGAACCGGGGACACCATGCGTAAGGCTGGTGCCATGTATGCCGGCCCGAGGAGACGCACTGGAGACCAGATGCGTTGGGCCGGCTTCATGACATCCGGCTCAATACTCAATCTAGCCCTGCCAGTGCGGGGAGGTGGAATAACCCGCACCGGGCTATGCACACGTACAGGAGACACCGTGCGCTCTACCGCATAACACAGTGTCTGCCCGTACTCTCGCTCTCCACGGTAAGATCGGGAAGTTGGCGCAGCTCTCCTACCTGACTTCGCCACACTACCCTTTAGCCCCCCCCCCCCCCCCCCCCCAAGACATTTTTGGGCTTGACTAACAGGCTTCCTACCGCGTCGTCGTGCTGCCTCCATTCGCCGGTATCCCTCCTCACACTACGCCAGAGAATCCCAGGCGGGCTCCGGCACTCTCCTTGGGTCGATCGCCCACCTGTCGATCTCCTCCTACGTAGTGTAGCCCAGATCCTTCTCCTGCTTCCGGGCTAGCTCCTAAAAACGCCGCCTCTCTGCTTTCGCTGCCTCCAGCTCAGCTTTGGGGCGGCGATATTCAACTGGCTGTGCCCATGGACCTTTACCGTCCAATATTTCCTCCCATGTCCAGAAATCCTGCGATCGCTGTTGCTTTCTCCCACGCCGCTTGGTCCTTGGTGGGTGGGTGATTCTGTAACGGCTGTCTAATTCCTCCTCCTCGGATGAGGAGGAGGAGTAGGGATCGGACCAAAACGCAGCGTTAGATGAATACATGAATGAATTTAATTAAAGACAAGACGAACACGAAAAAACACTTGGAAAATTACAAAACAACAAAACGACGTAGACAGACCTGAACTTGAGAATTTACAATATAACACGAAGAACAGGAACAGACTAACCAAACGAACGAAAACTAAACAGTCCCGTGTGGTGCGACATACACAGACACAGAAACAATCACCCACAAACAAACAGTGAGAATGAGAACAGCCTACCTTAATATGGTTCTCAATCAGAGGAAACGTCAAACACCTGCCTCTAATTGAGAACCATATCAGGCAACACATTTAACCCAACATAGAAACACATAACATAGAATGCCCACCCCAACTCACGCCCTGACCAACTAAACACATACAAAAACAAGGAAAACAGGTCAGGAACGTGACAACTATACATTACCAGCCTCTCATAACAAGAAGTTTGCTCTCTCATATCACTCACTCATTATGATGTGCATAATGTTATGTTATTATAATAATATTATACAGTAGATGGGTGCCCTTTGAGGTAAATGATCATAATTGGACCAGAGAATTTTCTTTTTTTCTCTCTGTCATTCAAACAGCAACAATCCAAAAATGGACCCCACCATGCACACAATGGGGAGTAATAAAGGATTTAGCTGGAAACCATTGTGTAAAGGGGCCCCTATGCCATTATGCCAACTCAGGACTTTTCACAATGGAGCTGGGGGTTCTTTTGACGTTAAGCCAGGTATAAAAGTACCCAAGGACGGAGAATACGCTATACATCTTCAGACCAAGTATCACCGTATATCTGTAGGCTACCCAAACAAGAGTCACCATGACCATGGGAAAGGTACGGCAACCTACAGTCTCTCACCACTGAAGAAACTTTCAAATTGCAGTTGAACTTGAATTTTGAACTTGTCGTATTACTGTTTGGAGTCAATATTGTTGTTTCTTTTGACCTCCAGATTACCTTCTACGAGGACAGGAACTTCCAGGGCCGTTCCTATGAGACCAGCTCAGACTGCCCTGAGTTGACCTCCTACCTGAGCAGGTGCAACTCCTGCAGGGTGGAGAGCGGCTGCTTCATGGTGTACGACCGCTCCAACTTCCAGGGAAACCAGTACTTTGTGAGGAGAGGAGAGTATGGTGACCACCAGCGTATGGGCATGTCTGACTGCATTAGGTCCTGCCGAAACATCCCCATGGTAAATAAACAACTAATTCATATGTTTCTGTAATCACTGATAGTAGTTTCGATTGGATAAAATAGTTATAATTGGAATAACATTTTATAATTCAAAAGAATTCTAATGGCTTTGGTTGTTGTGGTTTTCCATTACAGCACAGCGGCCAGTTCAGGATGAGGATCTACGAGAGGGAAAACTTCGGAGGTCAGATGCACGAGATGATGGACGACTGTGAGAACATGATGGACCGTTACCGCATGTCCGACTGCCAGTCCTGCAATGTGATGGACGGCCACTGGCTCATGTACGAGCAGCCCAACTACAAAGGCAGGCAGATGTACCTGAGGCCTGCAGAGTACAGAAACTTCAGCAACATGGGAGGAAGCATGGGCAACATGAAATGGCAGTCTATGAGGCGTATCATGGATTCTTGTTAATTCACTGTTTGATGTGAATATTAGGTTTATAATAAAGGCTTGTATAAAAGCATCTGTCATGACGTGACGTTGGAATGATTAATTGTTTATAATTACGTGATTAAATGAATCAGGTAATTATTAAGTCATTAACCTGGGGCACCATGGGAAAGTTTGGTTTTAGTGAGTTTCTATTTCCCAAATGAACTCAAAGAATATCAGAATATTGATTTTACAACAGTCGCTTAATTTCCTCTATAGTCTCATCCTGAACGTCGCATAGTCCGGGAATCTGCACAAACCCGAGTCACACTAAATAAATACGTACCACACCAATTGAGTTGATTATTTATTTACTAACAAGCTAAAATTATAACATAAGATACACATACACACAGTCTAGGCTATTGATTAGAACTTAGTACAATGAAACAGGTCCCTAGCGGGCCAACACAATATCACACATGTTACACAAAATGGGGATTTCAAAAGAGAGAGAAAGAGAGAGGGTACGAGAGAAAAGCACACTTGGGTACATTTGTAAACTATGCTTAGTTTAACCCTAACCTTAACCCGAACTGCCGCTCTCATGGGTCAGAATATAATGATGTAATTACGTGTCGAAGGTCTCCGATGGGGTATCTCCTTGTGGACCGAGTTCCGAATTCTCCTCTGATGGTGACACTTCTGTTGTTACCAGGTGTAACTCTCTAATTGTCCACACAATGTCAGTGTCCTTTCTCTTCATGGTCTGTTTCCTCACCCTTCTTCTGAAAGGGGGTCTTCTGAGTACAGTCAGCTGTGTAGCTCAGGGCTCCAGTGTAGGAATGAAAGCAGTGTAGACACATGATTCCTTGGATAGTGGTAACCAGGTGGTCCTGCTTGAATTCACCCTCTTAGACACATCTACTCATCCGTAGCATAGATTAAGACGTTCCTTTGTCTTCTTCAACCTCGTGTTACGTTTTGGGGTTACAACTAATCGGACCTTGGCTGCAGCTCGTGGTCACCTAGTCTGATATGTTAATTCTTAACTCACATGTTTTATACCCTCGGGTCAGAAATGGGCCTTTCCGCCTTTAGGGCGTAACTAGTTACGAGGCAAGGTCTGGATTTTACTGAGATACAATTTAGACAACTAACTTCACATTTCCTCTTTACAAAAACATTTGACTTGATCTGGACATTTTCCACACAATGTACAGTATGCAAACATCAGGTACATATTGTGAAAACTCTTCAAGTTATAATGTTTTCGTTATAACATTGTAATTTAACTTTAAATAACATAACAAAAATGACATTCATTTTCATATTCCATCTATCGTCATTACTACCATTTTGGCTGACGAAACATATTGTCCCAAAGTCTGTTTATTGCATGTTACTGTTCTGAGGTAGGTTCTCCATAGGCCCATCATACATTCTATTCCTCCATACTGAGAGGACAAAGTCTGTTTATTGCATGTTATTGTTCTGAGGTAGGTTCTCCATAGGCCCATCATACATTCTATTCCTCCATACTGAGAGGACAAAGTCTGTTTATTGCATGTTATTGTTCTGAGGTAGGTTCTCCATAGGCCCATCACACATTCTATTCCTCCATACTGAGAGGACAAAGTCTGTTTATTGCATGTTACTGTTCTGAGGTAGGTTCTCCATAGGCCCATCATACATTCTATTCCTCCATACTGAGAGGACAAAGTCTGTTTATTGCATGTTACTGTTCTGAGGTAGGTTCTCCATAGGCCCATCACACATTCTATTCCTCCATACTGAGAGGACAAAGTCTGTTTATTGCATGTTACTGTTCTGAGGTAGGTTCTCCATAGGCCCATCACACATTCTATTCCTCCATACTGAGAGGACAAAGGGATTTTTTCTGCTGCCTTAAGATTTACAATGGGCGTGAGATGTCATTAAAAAAACACCTCCATACCTCTCGATCTCTCCCCCTCTGGTGGGTGTGAGAGATGTCTCTTGTAGGAGTGTGGTCCATGGTAACCTGATCCGAACAGGCCAGTCATGACACATCCATCTCAAATTCAATTGATTCAATGTTACAGGTCATTTTAATATTTGAATACAAAATAATGTTACATACAATCTATTCCCAAGAAAATATGCTTGCAATCTATAACAAAAAGATGATCACTGATTCTTCTTGTGGTTCCAAAACCGCAGTAATGGTATATTTTTCTCCAACACATAATTTATATATTATAATATTTTTTTCCCACCTTTATTTAACCAGGTAGACAGTTGAGAACAAGTTCTCATTTACAACGGTGACCTGGCCAAGATAAAGCAAAGCAGTGCGACACAAACAACAACACAGAGTTACACATGGAATAAACAAACATACAGTCAATAATACAATAGAGAAAGTCTATATACAGTGTGTGCAAATGAGGTAGGATAAGGGGGGTGAGGCAATAAATAGGTCATGGTGGCGAAATTATTACAGTATGGCAAATTAAACACTGGGGTGATAGATGTGCAGAAGATGAGTGTGCAAGTAGTGGTACTGGGATGCAAAAGAGCAAAATAAATAACAATATGGTGATGAGGTAGTTGGATGGGCTATTTACAGATTGGCTATGTACAGGTGCAGTGATCTGTGAGCTGCTCTGACAGCTGGTGCTTAAAGCTAGTGAGGGAGATATGAGTCTCCAGCTTCAGTGATTTTTGCAGTTCGTTTCAGTCATTGGCAGCAGAGAACTGGAAGGAAAGGCGGCCGAAGGAGGAATTGGCTTTGGGGGTGACCAGTGAGATATACCTGCTGGAGCGCGTGCTACGGGTGGGTGCTGCTATGGTGACCAGTGAGCTGAGATAAGGCAGGGCTTTACCTAGCAACGACTTATAGATGACCTGGAGCCAGTGGGTTTGGCGACGGATATGAAGCGAGGGCCAGCCAACGAGAGCATACAGGTTGCAGTGGTGGGTAGTATATGGGGCTCTGGTGACAAAACGGATGGCACTGTGATAGACTGCATCCAATTTGCTGAGTAGAGTGTTGGAGGCTATTTTGTAAATGACATCGCCGAAGTCAAGGATCGGTAGGATAGTCAGTTTTACAAAGGTATGTTTAGCAGCATGAGTGAAGGATGCTTTGTTGCGAAATAGGAAGCCGATTCTAGATTTCATTTTGGATTGGAGATGCTTAATGTGAGTCTGGAAGGAGAGTTTACAGTCTAACCAGACACCTAGGTATTTGTAGTTGTCCACATATTCTAAGTCAGAACCGTCCAGAGTAGTGATGCTGGATGGGTGGGTAGGTGTGGGCAACGATCGGTTGAAGAGCATGCATTTAGTTTTGCTTGCATTTAAGAGCAGTTGTAGGCCACGGAAGGAGAGTTGTATGGCATTAAAGCTCGTCTGGAGGTTAGTTAACACAGTGTCCAAAGAAGGGCCAGAAGTATACAGAATGGTGTTGTCTGCGTAGAGGGGGATCAGAGAATCACCAGCAGCAAGAGCAACATTATTGATGTATCTTCAAACCATCTGTATACTTACAAGCCTATACCAATCATATCCAGATGACATTTTATATCTATGCAATATTCAAACCCAATGTCAACATACAGTAATACTTCAAGTTACTCTAAAATCATCTTCCTCTCATAACACTGAAAACTCTTCTACACAGAGGTCATTGGTAACCAAATGGTTGCTGGTTTGAGTACCTGAGCCAACAAGTAAGGCTTTTAACCCTAATTTGCTCCAGGGGTGCCGTACTACTATGGCTGACCCTATAAAATACCCCGTTTTCCTGCACCAATCTGGTGTATGTGACAACCAAACATATCTATATTTTATTTATTTATTTACAATTAGAAATTATTTGTACTAGGTCTGTGGGCCTTTTTCTGAGTTAAACAAAACTCTACTAGTTGACGCCACTAGTTGGTCCCTTCCTCATTAATAGGTTGGCATGGAAGTGTTTGGTGACGTGATTATATTTATTATAGTTTTATCTAAAAAGGATAACTTTTTAAATGTTTAAAAATATATATTTTTATGAAATTCACTGAGGAAGATGGTCCTCCCCTTCCTCCTCTGAGGAGCCTCCACTGATTGGTATGGTGCTGAAGATAATGAATATGAGGTTATATGTTTGGTGCTGAAGATAATGAATATGAGGTTACAAAGTGGTTAAAGAACCTAATAAAGCTTCAAATCCACCCTTTTGTTATGAAGAATGTTGCTTGTGACTTATAAACACATAAACTTGTTTGTTACTTATATTTTCTTTGTTTAGACACGTACTAGTATGTCCCCATCGATTAGTAGCTTCACTTTATTGTCTTTGTTTAGACACGTAGTAGTATTTAAACCTTGGAGGGATTAAGCCTATAGACCATCTCACAGTAGGAGGATTTGAAGCCAACAAAATCAAAAAGAGACAGAGAGTTTATTATGCTGACCCCATAGAAATGAAGGAGGCTCAACTGTAAATACACAACGTATAAAAGGTCCACTGCAACACTAAATGAACACAAACATCCCCATGGGAGCGGGTTTGTAATGACTCTAAATACAACATGTAGATTAGATAGATAATGGATACAGACAACAGTTCAATTGTAATAGTTACAGAAGTATTGGCTCTGCATACAGCTTGATCTTACCTGACAAAGTTGTCGTCTCAGCAGGGAAAACAGTGATATAGCTGATGTTTTGGTCAATGTTTACTTGACCTCTCACCCAGATCTGCAAGGGCTGTTGTTTACTTTACCTCTCTCACCCAGATCTGCAAGGGCTGTTGTTTACTTTACCTCTCTGACCCAGATCTCCAAGGGCTGTTGTTTACTTTACCTTTCTGACCCAGATCTCCAGGGGCTGTTGTTTGTCCAACACCAGCTACTGCTTACCCAAACCGGCCTTGCAGTGGCATTCCTCACGTATGTACAAATGCTTCAACTATTTTGATACCTCCATTTTGCTGAGATTAACATTTTACGTAGCAGGGACACCATTTAAAGCAGAATTGTGGGTAGTATGGACATTGCCATGTGATTCATTACAAAATATGATTACAGAAACAGAGTTAAATATTAAATGAGTGTGGCCAAAACACTTCTGTTTTTTGTTTCTACCTGGTAGTTAATTGCACTCACCTGGTGTCCCAGGTCTGAATCAGTCCCTGACGAGAAGGAGAGGATAAAAACCAGAAGTGTTTTGGCTTTCCAGGACCAGAATTGAACAGCCTTGAATTATAGCATTAAATTAGAGTATTACGTTTTCTTGGTTTTATCAAAACGTCACAATGTAGAGGAACTGAGTAAGTAACACAAGGCACATTGAATATATAAAACATGTAATGACTTGACATTGGATGAATTATTCAATGATATGTTTTACAGTGTTTTTATGTTAAATCCATGCCGTCAGGTTTTCCCTTCAGAGAGCCAAGAGGAAGATTAGTGACATGGAGATGTTTCCATTTTTAAAAGTTAAATAAAGAACTCCCCCTCCAAATGTACTGTGCACTTTGTTTTCCATAAAATGTGATGGGGTACATATAGGAAAACATCATTTTCACGACTATGATGCTTAAACCTGGGTTGGTACACAAAACTGGACACTTGTGTTACTCAGATTGGTCTGCCATTTCTACACCAGTTTCATTTCTTCATATAGAAATATAGTTGTTCATGTATCACAATCAAATCCCAATCTAGTCTAAAACAACATAGTTGTAATCGTCAAGAGATGATCACTCATCTACAAGACATTTTAGAATTACAATCATCCTAAATAAATAAGCCTTTGTTGAAAAGGAAAAATGCTTACTTTGTTGACCACCTAAGATAAAAATACATTGCCGTGTTCACAGCATTCTCGCGGAAAAAAACGCTGACGTGTTAAAAGTCAAACTATTTACATGACAATACTGCCGTTTGTCCATGGATTATAAAGTGAGGACGCACCTCCCAACCCGTGCTGAGTGCCAGTGAGACCAAAGCTAACCTTCACAATGGGAAAGGTAAGGCTGGTTTTTATGCTATGCATATGTTGTGCCTCTGCATTCCTCCATAGATTATTCTACTGGAATCAATAAAAGGGGATGAGATTCATTAAAGGTAATGTGTGCCTCTGATCAGGAATTTTAGTTTGTACAATATTTCAAAATAATTCTAAATCTTGGGGCTTACTGCTGGGGAAGAGATCTGGTCTTACACAATAAAACACCTCAATTGATCTGTTTTTAGATAATTTTCTACGAAGACAGAAACTTCCAGGGTCACTCTTATGAGTGCGGTGGAGAATGCTCTGACCTCCATGCCCACTTCAGCCGCTGCAACTCCATCAAGGTGGAGAGCGGCAACTGGATGGTGTACGAGAGGCCCAGCTACATGGGCTATCAGTACTTCCTGAAGGAAGGCGAGTTCTCCGACTACCAGCGTTGGATGGGCTTCAATGACTGCGTCAGGTCCTGCCGCATGATCCCCCAGGTAAGAGACGGATTAAGGAAGAGGTTAAAGAGATCCCGTTAACTCTGAAGTATTGGAGCGATTCTAAAGTATTACAGGGACTTTTGGACCTTTGGTAGTTTGATCCCAAAACTACACAAAATCAACTGCTGGATTCTGAGCAGTGGAGGCTGGTGGAGAAAGAAATGGGGAGGACAGGCTCATTATCCTTCCCATTTCTCCCTCCACCAGCCTCCACTGACTCTGAGGTTGGACGTAGTCCACCATATATTCTTCTGAGATAGGCTACACATGTCATCCCAATAACACTCCTCTCTGTATCCACAGCACCAAGGATCTCACCGTATGAGAATCTTTGAGCGCTCCGAGTTCGGAGGACAGATGACAGAGTTGACGGACGACTGCCCCAACCTCTACGAGCGCTTCCATTACAATGACATCTACTCCTGCAATGTGATGGAGGGCTCCTGGCTTTTGTATGAGCACCCCGACTACAGGGGGCGCCAGTACCTGCTGACCCCGGGAGAGTACAGGAGATACAACGAGTGGGGAAGCATGAGCGCCAGAGTGGGCTCCATCAGACGTATTGCTATGTAAGAAGCTGAATGTATGACTCTTGAATCAATGACCAATGGGAAATCATGTTGAAATAAATCCATCCACACATTAGAGCCTTTTTTCCTGCCTTTTGTATTTTAAACCACAGAGAAAGAATGAATATGCAAACTTATCTGTTAGGTTGGTTGAACTTTTAAAATGTTTTACCATGAATTAACTCCCATATTACCGTGGTTTACTGAGTGAAACTGTGGAGTGAATCGACCTCAAATAGACCATGTGTGTACCCTAAATATCTCACATCAAATATTTTTATTTATTGGTTATTGTCATGAACAGGCTGTTCATGACAATTTGAGAATAATATGAAATGAAGACCCTACATATTTTGCTTTGACTCACATTTGTGTAATGTGTTACAGATGTAGGATCCTAATTTGATCACCCTGTTTCTGGTGAACTGACCTGCAATGCATTAAAAAAAGCTTCTGAAGTTTGTCATTTCCACTTTGACATTTCAGACGTGGTTTTCCCTTACGAAATATGTATCAACCCCAATCCACTAATTATAATCCACATAATAATTCACTTTTCCTGTTGCTGCAGGGTTATTTTCCTGCTGTAGCAAACTGGCTCAAATTAAGATCCTGCATCTGTACTCAGCAGAATCTGCTAATATTTTCATTCATGATACAATAGGGAAATGTCTGGGCAACTCATAGTCAGCACTGTTGATTGAAGAACTTGAGTTACAGAAAGGGAATTGATTATGTTGCAACATTGCAACATGAAAAAGTGCATCTGATGATGTTAACGTTGTATTTTTGAACCGTCTTCCCTGTTGTAATGGCTTGAATGGAATCATTAGAATGGTATCAAACACATCAAACACATAAAAACAACGTGTTTGACTCCGTTCCATTGATTCCATTCCAGCCATTATGATGAGCCCGTCCTCCTATAGCTCCTCCCACCATCGTGCTCTACCATGCATATGCGTACATTTATTGTTATACAATGCCGTTATAGTGCATGATACTGTAACACTAAATATTGAATACAAATCCCTCTGTGTTCTGTGGATGGTTCTAGAAGCACCTGCACAAGTGTTCACTGTTTGGAGACACATACTGTTTGATTGAACATGCAGCTTTATTGAGAACAGACGTAGGACATAGAACTTTTAGTTGTTGGAGTCAGAGATTCGTCTGAGGGATCCGATCCTGGGGCTCAGGCCACCCCAGTCGCTGGGTCTGCGGTACTCGCCAGGCTTCAGGTAGTACTGTCTGCCCTTGTAGTTGGGCTGCTCGTACATGAGCCAATGGCCGTCCATCACGTTGCAGGAGTTGATGTCGGACATGCGGAAGCGGTCCTGGACATTGGGACAGTCGTCGTTCAGCTCCTGCATCTGGCCACTCATGTCGGGGCGATCGTACAGCCTCATCCTGTAGGAGCCGCGGTGCTACAGGACGAGGAAATAGAGGTCATATTGGGTTTTTACATTACTACAAATTAGAGGTCAATTATTAACAAGACAATATAGCAAAATAGGTGGGGCCAAAACGGAGCCTTGAGGAACACCTTTACTAAGTTCAAGAAGTTTTAATTGGTGCTCTTCTATAAAAACACATTGCAATGTGAGATGGGCCTAGTGATGAGCGTAGCCCTGCGTTTGAGGCATCTACACTGGGTTTACCATGGGGATCATGCGGCAGGACCTGATACAGTCGTTGATGCCAATCATGCGCTGGTTGTCATTGTACTCTCCCCTCCTCAGGAAGTACTGGTGGCCAGTGTAGTTGGGCCTCTCGTAGACCATGAACATGCCACTCTCCACCTTGATGGAGTTGCAGCGGTTGAAGTAGGAGTGCAGGTCGGCACAGTCGCTCATGCACTCATGGTGCCGACCCTGGAAATTTCTGTCCTCATAGAAGATGATCTGCAAAGGGGAGTGTAAACATTTTAAAGCATAAAAAAATGTATCTTACATCTACTGAACTGATGTATTTTTTTCAAAGTTGCGGTCATTATATAGTGGACAAAACTAAATGTTTGATGTTTTTTTTCAGTTATACTATAAAACTAGTAATATGAATGCAGGTGGGTGTCTGGCTTACCTTTCCCATTGTCATGGTTGCGTGAGGGGCAGATAGACAGTCAATGGTCACTCTTTCTGTGCCTCTGTCCTTTTATAAAAAGCAGCTGTGTGATTGCGCAGCATAAAGTATTGTCATTCAAATCATGATCTGGAGTTAGCACACAAATCTGTTTATGTATAGCCATTATTGTGTGACGAGTTATTGTTGCTGGCCAGTTTTCCCATGTTCATCACTATTGTCAGAAAACACTACTGTGTACTGGAGATCCGGTGCACTGCTGGGCTTAGCATCAGCAAAACAACTCAACCAGACATTTAGCATATCATTGTCATTCACAAACACCGTCAATTTCAATTGTGTCCTTTTATGCACAATTATGCAAATGTAACCGTTTATAAAATGCCTATCTGGGATTGAATCCGTGAGAATAAGCCACAGAATATGTTGATTATTTCTAGATGTAGGCATGCACTCTGAAAACGCTGACGTTACCGTAAATGATGTAATGAACTGTTGTTTGGCCCCATCCTTTCGTTGTTCTGTTCTATACTTAAAGATCTGTGTTTTGTGGGCGAACAAAATATCTGTCTATATGAATATGTATGTAATCATATATCATGTTTACATACATAATGGCCAACAATATTGCCATGGTGTCATTAGCAAGAAAAAACAACAAGTAAAAAACTGTGGTAATTCACTTTGAGAGGAAATACTTCATTTTCATACTGATCCGGATTTGAAAATAAACGTCAATGTTATACCGACGGTCAGTGAACGGTTACGTGATGAGTAACCTTGTCGGAGACCTGAAGACTTGTGTTAGCTCCCCAAACTAAAGGCTTTAGCTCAGTGGGCTAATACAGTCTTTGTGGTGCACAGGGGGACCCGGATTCGAATGCCAGTCAGTCACAGAGGCAGCATCATGTCAGTGTTGTGTAATTGAGAAAGTTAACAATAGCAGTAACCAAGCATCTAGGAAAAATCATCAGGAACATCAGGATAACTGATGGTTCAAATCTACCCAAACCTCTGCACATGAGTTATCTGTGGTTCCTCATATGTAAGACGACAGTTGATGATAGTGTTGTTGTCGTTAAAATGCTATATTATTGGATGTAATGTATTGGTATTTTGTATTGTTTTAGTGAGTATGTGTATTGTGACTGTGTAATTGTCCTTGGCTGCTCTGGGACTACGGGTGCAAATGAGCTTTTTGCTAACCCTGGCACATTTACATGGATGTTGCATTATTGTAATATTGATGTTGATTAATGTACATTGTCCCCTATAAATGAATAATACATAATTTATTATTATTTTTAACCAATGTATTAATTGTGTGAAAAAAGGCATACAGGAGACACTTTTTTATTTAACTAGGCAAGTCTGTTAAGAACAAATTCTTATTTACAATGACGGCCTAGAAACAGTAGGTTAACTGCCTTGTTCAGGGGCAAGACAACTGATTTTTACCTTGTCAGCTCAGGGATTTGATCTAGCAACCTTTCAGTTACTGGCCCAACGCTCCAACCACTAGGCTACCTGCCAACCCAGGATTGATCAGGATTGGTTTGTCATTGAAGGTCCTTTTCTTAATTAAAAGGTATTTTTTATTAGAGGTCCATGAGACGCCTGATGGAACCGATCCTGCCTCACCAGTCGCTGTATCTATGGTACTGGCCGGGCCTCAGCTAGTACTGCCTGCCCCTGTAGTTGGGTTGGTCGCACATCATTCAGTGGCCGTCCATCCCGTTTGAAAGGAGTCGGACATGCGGAAGCGGTCCATGCGGTTGGGGTAGTCGTCGTCCATCTCCATCATCTGGCCGGCCGTGTCATTGTGTTCGTACATTCTGATGCTGCCACGGTTCTGTAAGGAACGACCAAGTCACGTCACTCAACCCAATGTGTACATGTCATCAACATAGCCAGAATAAATGCAGCTTGTTGAGTGATGTTCAACAGATTATTTAACTAGATGTAGATTAGAACCTACAATTGTCAGGTAGATCATTTACACAAATAGTCAACTATAATGGCCCAGTTAAAGAACTCCAGTACCATTTTATAGATTTACCCATCCATAGCACAAGATTACCGGTGTACAGGCCTATTCATATCCTGGTATCAAACACCATACCATGGGGATCATGCGGCAGGACCTGACACAGTCGTTCATGCCCATCATACGCCGGTAGTCGGAGTACTCTCCCCTCCTCGGGAAGTACTGGTGGCCCATGTAGCTGGGACGATGGTAGATCATGAAGCAGCCGCTCTCCACCCTGATGGATTGGCAGCGCTAGAAGTAGGAGTTCAGGTCAGAACAGTCGACCATGCATAACCTCAGGAAGTAGGAGTTCAGGTCAGCACAGTTGACCATGCATAACCTCAGGAAGTAGGAGTTCAGGTCAGAACAGTCGACCATGCATAACCTCAGGAAGTAGGAGTTCAGGTCAGAACAGTTGACCATGCATAACCTCAGGAAGTAGGAGTTCAGGTCAGAACAGTCGACCATGCATAACCTCAGGAAGTAGGAGTTCAGGTCAGAACAGTTGACCATGCATAACCTCAGGAAGTAGGAGTTCAGGTCAGCACAGTTGACCATGCATAACCTCAGGAAGTAGGAGGTCAGGTCAGAACAGTTGACCATGCATAACCTCAGGAAGTAGGAGGTCAGGTCAGCACAGTTGACCATGCATAACCTCAGGAAGTAGGAGGTCAGGTCAGCACAGTTGACCATGCATAACCTCAGGAAGTAGGAGGTCAGGTCAGAACAGTTGACCATGCATAACCTCAGGAAGTAGGAGTTCAGGTCAGCACAGTTGACCATGCATAACCTCAGGAAGTAGGAGGTCAGGTCAGCACAGTTGACCATGCATAACCTCAGGAAGTAGGAGTACAGGTCAGAACAGTTGACCATGCATAACCTCAGGAAGTAGGAGGTCAGGTCAGAACAGTTGACCATGCATAACCTCAGGAAGTAGGAGGTCAGGTCAGCACAGTTGACCCTGCATAACCTCAGGAAGTAGGAGCTCAGGTCAGCACAGTTGACCATGCATAACCTCAGGAAGTAGGAGTTCAGGTCAGAACAGTCGACCATGCATAACCTCAGGAAGTAGGAGTTCAGGTCAGCACAGTTGACCATGCATAACCTCAGGAAGTAGGAGTACAGGTCAGAACAGTTGACCATGCATAACCTCAGGAAGTAGGAGGTCAGGTCAGAACAGTTGACCATGCATAACCTCAGGAAGTAGGAGTTCAGGTCAGCACAGTTGACCATGCATAACCTCAGGAAGTAGGAGTTCAGGTCAGAACAGTCGACCATGCATAACCTCAGGAAGTAGGAGTTCAGGTCAGAACAGTTGACCATGCATAACCTCAGGAAGTATGAGCTCAGGTCAGCACAGTTGACCATGCATAACCTCAGGAAGTAGGAGGTCCGGGCAGCACAGTTGACCATGCATAACCTCAGGAAGTAGGAGTTCAGGTCAACACAGTTGACCATGCATAACCTCAGGAAGTAGTAGGTCAGGTCAGCACAGTGGACCATGCATAACCTCAGGAAGTAGGAGTTCAGGTCAGCACAGTTGACCATGCATAACCTCAGGAAGTAGTAGGTCAGGTCAGCACAGTGGACCATGCATAACCTCAGGAAGTAGGAGGTCAGGTCAGCACAGTTGACCATGCATAACCTCAGGAAGTAGGAGTTCAGGTCAGCACAGTTGACCATGCATAACCTCAGGAAGTAGGAGTTCAGGTCAGCACAGTCGACCATGCATAACCTCAGGAAGTAGGAGTTCAGGTCAGAACAGTTGACCATGCATAACCTCAGGAAGTAGGAGTTCAGGTCAGCACAGTTGACCATGCATAACCTCAGGAAGTAGGAGTTCAGGTCAGCACAGTTGACCATGCATAACCTCAGGAAGTAGTAGGTCAGGTCAGCACAGTGGACCATGCATAACCTCAGGAAGTAGGAGTTCAGGTCAGAACAGTCGACCATGCATAACCTCAGGAAGTAGGAGTTCAGGTCAGCACAGTTGACCATGCATAACCTCAGGAAGTAGGAGGTCAGGTCAGCACAGTTGACCATGCATAACCTCAGGAAGTAGGAGGTCAGGTCAGCACAGTTGACCATGCATAACCTCAGGAAGTAGGAGTTCAGGTCAGCACAGTTGACCATGCATAACCTCAGGAAGTAGTAGGTCAGGTCAGCACAGTGGACCATGCATAACCTCAGGAAGTAGGAGGTCAGGTCAGCACAGTTGACCATGCATAACCTCAGGAAGTAGGAGTTCAGGTCAGCACAGTCGACCATGCATAACCTCAGGAAGTAGGAGTTCAGGTCAGCACAGTTGACCATGCATAACCTCAGGAAGTAGTAGGTCAGGTCAGCACAGTGGACCATGCATAACCTCAGGAGGTAGGAGTTCAGGTCAGAACAGTCGACCATGCATAACCTCAGGAAGTAGTAGGTCAGGTCAGCACAGTGGACCATGCATAACCTCAGGAAGTAGGAGTTCAGGTCAGAACAGTCGACCATGCAGTCGACCTGAGGGTTCTGCAGCATCCCCTGAATAATCCTGCTTCACAGACGTTAACACACTTGAATAATGCAACACGGCATGTAGACATGTTGAAACTCTTTTTTTGTTGTGACATCGTTTTGGTATCGAGTATTACAATACTAAACCTGATATCGGTATTGAAAGTCAAAATTCTGGTATCATGATAACACTACATTACATTACATTACATTGACATAATCAAGTTTTAGACTTTGGTGACACTTTATGTTACTTTAGTAGTAGGCCTTTTCTACAATGTCTGGTTGAATCCAGATTACTGATATTTGATTTGATCTATTTTGGTTTCTGCAAACAGATATTGTTACAGGTTTTGCTTGTACAATATTTTTCTACTCAGAAATGCATATACACTGAACAAGAGTATAAACGCAACATGTAAAGTGTTGGTCCCATGTTTCATGAGCTGAAAAAAAAAATCCCAGAAATGTTTCATGTGTACAAAAAGCTTATTTCTCTCAAATGTTGTGCACCAATTTGTTTACATCTCTGTTAGTGAGCATTTCTCATTTGCCAAGATAATCCATCCACCTGACAGGTGTGGCATATCAAGAAGCTGCTTAAACAGCATGATCATTACACAGGTGCACCTTGTGCTGGGGGCAATAAAATACCACCTTAAAATGTGCAGCTTTTTCACACAACACAATGCCACAGATGCTGAGGAGTATTTATGTTTGTAATAAAGGCCTTTTGTGTGGAAAAACTTGGCTGATTGGCTGGGCCTGGCTCCCAAGTGAGTGGGCATGGCTCCCAAGTGGGTGGGCCTGCCTGCCTAGTTGGTGGGCCTATGCCCTCCAATGCACACCCATGGCTGCATCCCTGCCCAGTCATGTGAAATCCATAGAATTGTTGCATGTTGCGTTTATATTTTTGTTCAGTATACATAACTGGAACATAACTGATCTAACCAGACATAGAAAATATTACATTTATTATAGAACAATCTTATTAGTAACAATATGATTCACACCATAACTACAATATTTAAACTTCTGACAGCACTTTAAGCTAATTTTGATAGCACTTTATGGTGGTCCTTAAACATGACTTGTAAAAGTGTAATTTTATTGACAAAAAGCCATAATGACAATGTAGGCCCATCTATGCACCTTGAAGTCACTGGATTATTATTATTACGTTACTGACATTAATATTTGCTTCTATATACTTTGACTGACAGGGCCTAGTAACCAATGAGATTTCTGTTATATTGCATGGTATATTGCAAGGTGGAAGCTTACACTAGCAGGTATGAAAAGATCTTCAGGATCACTGTTTTCTTATTTTATGGGCTTTGTTTCGGGACCTTTTTCTGGTTGGGAACTTTGCCAACGAGGAGGTACGTTTCAACTGTGTGACCCTTTTTGACCCAGTGACTCTGTGTCAAAGAAGCATGTAGAGTGAGTAAGCTAGAAACTTGATCCTGAACATGGTCTGCTTAATGTCATATGATTCAACACTTTAATGTTAAATGTGCAACACAGAGATACACCATTAAAACAGCCCATTCAGGTACATTTTTAAGGTGTATTTCAAATATATATTTACATCCTCTTATGTAGACCTATTTGTAGTATATTCCATTCTATTTAGACCTACATGTACAACATGTGCCTGTTGCTCAATATATTGAGGTTTGTCCTCCATTTAAGCTAAAGGCACAAAGACAGACCCCAAATATCATAAAGGTCACCAATGAATATCAATCACTTGATCAGAAACAGTGAAATGGAAATGTCAACAGCAAGCTTATTTAAACAATTGTTTTATTGACTGGTCAGAGTGGAGAGGACGTTGGGCCTAAAAGTCGGTGATCCTACGGAAGGATCCGGTGGTGGCACAGGTGGCTCCCCATTCGCTGAACTTCCTGTACTCGCCGGGTCTCATAAAGTACTGGCGCCCCCTGTAGTTGGGATGCTCGTAGAGGGTCCAGTAGCCGTCCATGACGTTGGCGGAGTAGATGTCACGGCTACGGAAGCGGTCCTGGACGGAGTCACAGTCCTCGCCGAACTCCATCATCTGTCCCTGGAAGTCTGGCCTCTCGTAGATTCTCATGCGGTAGGGACTGCCGCTGGCCTGCTCGGACAGAGAGGTACAGGAGAGGTAACACTGGCAAAACACAGGTCACTTGGGGGGCATGGGGAATCACAGGTATCCACTACATCTGACATGTTTCAGCGGGCCTTAGGTTAACACAGGTAGGTAACAATGCTAAAGTAGCCAAACCCCACATTTGGTGTCAGAAGTGGGACATCACAATTGGGGAGGTCACAGTGTGCTAACATATGCCAGGGTCATGACAGTCACAAAGGTAGTTTAGGACATGTCCAGAATGTCTCAGAAATGTCTCTTGAAGGAACCCAGAATGATCTGGATGAGATATTCTGCTGATTAGGTATTGTTTTGGTTGGTGGGAGGCTCCAGTCTGAGGCTAGACAACATGAAACAGCATTATGTCATTAACATGACATACATGGTAGATAACTATGTCATATGAAACCTAATACAAAGGGTCTATGGGATTAACATTTTATGGGCTTCCATCCATCCAACCATCGACTCTCCTCCTCTAGGCGAGTCGTAGAGTCATTTTGCTTTATTTGGCATGTACCTTCAGACCTTTACGTGGTCTGGTTATCTCCCAACCATTCACAGACTCATGTGTTGTGCTTATAAAACTATGGGCCGGGTTCCCGGACACAGATAAAGCCTAGTCGTGGACAAAAATCAATGGAAAATCTCCACTGAAAGTGCTTTTTAGTCCAGGACTTGGCTTCATCTGTGTTAAGGCAACCAGCCCTAAAACCACCAGTTGAGTGAACAAGTATACACTGATAAATCCCCACAATGCATTACTACAATACAGATTGAGCCATGAACAAACCAGACATTAAAACCCATCTTCTCTCACCTCCCGGCTACTCACATAAGAAAAGGTACGGCAGGAGCGAATGGTGTCGCTGTATCCCATCCAGCGCTGATACTCTGGGTACTCTCCCCTGGTCAGTACATACTGGTAGCCTGCGTAGTTGGGCCTCTCATACAGCACCCAGCAGCCGCTATCTACCTTGATGGAGTTGCAGCGGCTGAAATGGGGGTGCACATCGGGGCAGTCCGTGTCGCACTCATAGGAGCGACCCTGGAAGTTTTTATCCTCGTAGAAAGTGATCTACACAGCCAGGGCCGAAGGTCGGAGGGAAATGTTAACATCAGTTACGGAAAACACTATTTCTTCTTTCATTTGACTGCATTTCAAATAAAAGTACACTTCCTAATATAAAAACACATTTTCTATGATTTCTATAATGGCAAAATACACTGCCTTCTCTGGACCAACAATTACGTACAAGTAAGTTTGTCTCCTGTTTATAGGTCTCCTGTTATAGGCTACTACACTGTTGGTATTCTACAGCTTGTCTACCAGTAAAACAGCGATCAGTGATCATTTTCATTACCAAACGCTATCAAACTTACCTCTGGATTATTTTTCTTGGCAGCACTATGACATTACCGTGTGGAACAATCAACCAGTTTCTTTCCAAATCAGCTTTAAAGTCCATAAAAACAAACACAGACCCAGAGAGCTGTATACAGTAGTGCCAACTAGCTAGAGACAAACTGGTCTGCCTTACCTTACTCATGTCTGGGCTGTTGTTAGAGCACTCTTCCTCAATGTAATACCCAGGACAGAGGGCCACGAGCCTCTTTTATAAAACTCAATCAAAGGTTGCCGGATCAGAGGTTTTGTTATTTTAATGAGCAGGGATTTGGTGGCATTGAGATGCTGCCAAGGCCTTGATCCTGCCCATACAGATAAAAACCCCTGATTCATCAATGCAGATGCCCTAGCCCTGCACATTATTGACCCACGTGCCGTGGACCACGGCCCTTTTGATACTGTACGTCTACCGAAATACATTTTATTATCCAGTAATCCACAATAAAGGGACACATGTTTACTGTTTGGAATGCATCATCACAACGCTACGGTATAGAACCATCACAACACTACGGTATAGAACCATCACAACACTACGGTATAGAACCATCACAACACTACGGTATAGAACCATCACAACACTACGGTATAGAACCATCACAACACTACGGTATAGAACCATCACAACACTACGGTATAGAACCATCACAACACTACGGTATAGAACCATCACAACACTACGGTATAGAACCATCACAACACTACGTATAGAACCATCACAACACTACAGTATAGAACCATCACAACACTACGGTATAGAACCATCACAACACTACGGTATAGGACCATCACAACACTACAGTATAGAACCATCACAACACTACGGTATAGAACCATCACAACACTACGGTATAGAACCATCACAACACTACAGTATAGGACCATCACAACACTACGGTATAGAACCATCACAACACTACGGTATAGAACCATCACAACACTACAGTATAGGACCATCACAACACTACGGTATAGAACCATCACAACACTACGGTATAGAACCATCACAACACTACGGTATAGGGCCATCACAACACTACGGTATAGAAACCATCACAACACTAGGGTATAGAACCATCACAACACTCGGTATAGGACCATCACAACACTACGGTATAGAACCATCACAACACTACGGTATAGAACCATCACAACACTACGGTATAGAACCATCACAACACTACAGTATAGGACCATCACAACACTACGGTATAGAACCATCACAACACTACAGTATAGGACCATCACAACACTACGGTATAGGACCATCACAACACTACAGTATAGAACCATCACAACACTACGGTATAGAACCATCACAACACTACAGTATAGAACCATCACAACACTACGGTATAGAACCATCACAACACTACGGTATAGAACCATCACAACACTACGGATAGAACCATCACAACACTACGGTATAGGACCATCACAACACTACGGTATAGAACCATCACACACTAGGGTATAGAACCATCACAACACTACAGATAGGACCATCACAACACTACGGTATGAACCATCACAACACTACGTATAGAACCATCACAACACTACGGTATAGAACCATCACAACACTACGGTATCTGCATTCATTCTCTAAAGTCATCACAACACTAGGGTATAGAACCATCAATACTACGGTATAGAACCATCACAACACTAGGGTATAGAACATCACAACACTAAGTATAGGACCACACAACACTACGGTATAGAACCATCACAACACTACGGTATAGAACCATCACAACACTACGGTATAGAACCATCACAACACTACAGTATAGAACCATCACAACACTACGGTATAGAACCATCACAACACTACGGTATAGAACCATCACAACACTACGGTATAGAACCATCACAACATACGGTATAGAACCTCACAACACTACGGTATAGACCATCAAACACTACGGTATAGAACCATCACACGCTACGGTATAGAACCATCACAACACTACGGTATAGGACCATCACAACACTAGGGTATAGAACCATCACAACACTACAGTATAGGACCATCACAACACTACGGTATAGAACCATCACAACACTACAGTATAGGACCATCACAACACTACGGTATAGAACCATCACAACACTACGGTATAGGACCATCACAACACTACGGTATAGAACATCACAACACTACGGTATAGAACCATCACAACACTACAGTATAGGACCATCACAACACTACGGTATAGAACCATCACAACACTATGGTATAGAACCATCACAATACTACGGTATAGGACCATCACAACACTACGGTATAGAACCATCACAACACTACGGTATAGAACCATCACAACACTACGATAGACCACACAACTGGGTATAGAACCATCACACACTACAGTATAGAACCATCACAACACTACGGTATAAACCATCACAACACTAGGGTATAGAACCATCACAACACTACAGTATAGGACCATCACAACACTACGGTATAGACCATCACAACACTACGTATAGAACCATCACAACACTACGGTATAGAACCATCAAACACTACGGTATAGAACCATCACAACACTACGGTATAGAACCATCACAACACTACGGTATAGAACCATCACAGCACTACGGTATAGAACCATCACAACACTACGGTATAGGACCATCACAACACTACGGTATAGAACCATCACAACACTACGGTATAGGACCATCACAACACTACGGTATAGGACATCACAAACACTACAGTATAGGACCATACAACACTACAGTATAGAACCATCACAACACTACAGTATAGGACCATCACAACACTACGGTATAGAACCATCACAACACTACGGTATAGAACCATCACAACACTATGGTATAGAACCATCACAATACTACGGTATAGGACCATCACAACACTACGGTATAGGACCATCACAACACTACAGTATAGAACCATCACAATACTACGGTATAGAACCATCACAACACTACGGTATAGAACCATCACAACACTACGGTATAGCCATCACAACACTACGGTATAGAACCATCACAACACTACGGTATAGAACCATCACAACACTACGGTATAGAACCATCACAACACTACGGTATAGGACCATCACAACACTACGGTAAAGGACCATCACAACACTACAGTATAGGACCATCACAACACTACAGTATAGAACCATCACAACACTACGGTATAGAACCATCACAACACTACGGTATAGAACCATCACAACACTACGGTATAGAACCATCACAACACTACGGTATAGAACCATCACAATACTACGGTATAGGACCATCACAACACTACGGTATAGGACCATCACAACACTACAGTATAGAACCATCACAATACTACGGTATAGACCATCACAACACTACGGTATAGAACCATCACAACACTACGGTATAGAACCATCACACAATACGGTATAGAACCATCACAACACTATGGTATAGAACCATCACAACACTACGGTATAGAACCATCACAACACTACGTATAGAACCATCACAACACTATGGTATAGAACCATCAACACTACGGTATAAACCATCACAACACTACGGTATAGAACCATCACAACACTACGGTATAGGACCATCACAACACTACGGTATAGAACATCACAACACTACGGTATAGGACCATCACAACACTACGGTATAGGACCATCACAACACTACGTATAGAACAATCACAACACTACGGTATAGAACCATCACAACACTACGGTATAGAAACCATCACAACACTACGGTATAGGACCATCACAACACTACGGTATAGAACCATCACAACACTACGGTATAGAACCATCACAACACTACGGTATAGGACCATCACAACACTACGGTATAGAACCATCACAACACTACGGTATAGAACCATCACAACACTACGGTATAGAACCATCACAACACTACGGTATAGAACCATCACAACACTACGGTATAGAACCATCACAACACTACTAAACCATCACAACATACGGTATAGAAACCATCACAACACTACGTATAGACCATCACAACACTACGGTATAGACCATACATCAACAGTATAGAACATACAACTACGGTATAGAACCATCCAACACTACGGTATAGAACCATCACAACACTACGGTATAGGACCATCACAACACTGCGGTAAGAACCATCACAACACTACGGTATAGAACCATCACAACACTACGGTATAGGACCATCACAACACTGCGGATAGAACCATCACAACACTGCGGTATAGACCATCACAACACTACGGTATAGAACCATCACAACACTACATAGAACCATCACAACACTACAGTATAGGACCATCACAAACATACGGTATAGAACCATCACAACACTACGGTATAGGACCATCACAACACTACGGTATAGAACCATCACAACACTACGGTATAGAGACCATCACAACACTACGGTAGAAACCATCACAACACTACGATATAGAACCATCAACACTACGGTATAGAACCATCACAAACATACGGTATAGGACCATCACAACACTACGGTATAGAACATCACAACACTACGGTATAGAACCATCACAACACTACGGTATAGAACCATCACAACACTACGGTATAGGACCATCACAACACTACGGATAGAACCATCACACACTACGGTATAGAACCATCACAACACTACGGTATAGACCATCACAACACTACGGTATAGAACCATCACAATACTACAGTATAGAACAATCACAACACTACGGTATAGAACCATCACAACACTACGGTATAGAACCATCACAACACTGCAGTATAGGACCATCACAACACTACGGTATAGAACCATCACAACACTACGGTATAGAACCATCACAACACTGCAGTATAGGACCATCACAACACTACGGTATAGAACCATCACAACACTACGGTATAGGACCATCACAACACTACGGTATGAACCATCACACACACGGTATAGAACCACACAACACTACGATATAGAACCATCACAACACTACGGTTAGAACAATCACAACACTACGGTATAGAACCATCACAACACTACGGTATAGGACATCCCACAACACTACGATATAGAACCATCACAACACTACGGTATAGAACAATCACAACACTACGGTATAGAACATCACAACACTACGGTATAGAACCATCACAACACTACGGTATAGGACCATCACAACACTACGGTATAGAACCATCACAGCACTACGGTATAGAACCATCACAACACTACGGTATAGAACCATCACAACACTACGGATAGGACCATCAACACTAGGTATAGAACCATCACAACACTACGGTATAGAACATCACAACACTACGGTATAGGACCATCACAACAATCGGTATAGGACCATCACAACACTACGGTATAGAACATCACAACACTACGGTATAGAACCATCACAAACACTACGGTATAGAACCATCACAACACTACGGTATAGAACCATCCACCACTACGGTATAGGACCATCACAACACTACGGTATAGAACCATAACACCAACGGTATAGGACCATCACAACACTACGGTATAGAACCATCACAACACTACGGTATAGAACCATCACACACACGGTATAGAACCATCACAACACTACGGTATAGAACCATCACAACACTACGGTATGGACCATCACAACACTACAGTATAGAACCATCACAACACTACGGTATAGGACCATCACAACACTACGGTATAGAACATCACCAACAATACGGTATAGAACCATCACAACACTACGGTATAGAACCATCACAACACTGCGGTATAGGACCATCACAACACTACGGTATAGACCATCACAACACTACGGTATAGAACCATACAACACTACGTATAGAACCATCACAACACTACGGTATAGAACCATCACAAACTACGTAAGGACATCACACACTAAGGTAAGAACCATCACAACACTACGGTATTAGGACCATCACAACACTACGTATAGGACCATCAAACACACGTATAGAACCATCACACACTACGGTATAGGACCATCACAACACTACGTATAGGACCATCACAACACTACGGTATAGAACCATCCACCACTACGGTATAGGACCATCAAACCTACGGTATAGAACCATCACAACACTACAGTATAGAACCATCACAACACTACGGTATAGAACCATCACAACACTACGGTATAGAACCATCACAACACTACGGTATAGAACCATCACAACACTACGGTATAGAACCATCACAACACTACGGTATAGACCATCAACACTACGGTATAGAACATCACAACACTACGGTATAGGACCATCACAACACTACGGTATAGGACCATCACAACACTACGGTAAAGGACCATCACAACACTACGGTATAGAACCAATCACAACAATACGGTATAGAACCATCACAACACACGTTAGAACATCACACACTACGGTATAGAACCATCACAACACTACGGTATAGAACCATCACAACACTACGGATAGGACCATCACAACATACGTATAGAACCATCCACAACATACGGTATAGAACCACAAACACTACGGTATAGGACCATCAACAACATACGGTATAGAACCATCACAACACTACGGTATAGAACCATCACAACACTACGGTATAGAACATCACAACACTACGTATAGAACATCACAACACTACGATAGAACCATCACAACATACGGTATAGAACCACACAACACTACGGTATAGAACCATCACAACACTACAGTATAGAACCATCACAACACTACGGTATAGGACCATCACAACACTACGGTATAGAACCATCACAACAATACGGTATAGAACCATCACAACACTAAGGTATAGAACCATCACAACACTGCAGTATAGGACCATCACAACACTACGTAAGACCATCACAACTACGGATAGAACCACAACACTACGGTATAGAACCATCACAACACTACGGTATAAACCATCACAACACTACGGTATAGAACCATACAACACTACGGTATAGAACCATCACAACACTACGGTATGAACCATCACAACACTACGGTATAGAACCATCAAACACATACCAAGTATAGAACCATCACAACACTACGGTATAGAACCATCACAACATACGGTATAGAAACCATCACAACAACTACGGTATAGGACCATCACAAACACTACAGTATATGACCATCACAAACACTACGGTATAGAACCATCACAACACTACGGTATAGAACCATCACAACACTACGGTATAGAACCATCACAACACTACGGATAGACCATCACACACTACGGTTATAGGACCATCACAACACTACGGTATAGAACCATCACAACACTACGGTATAGAACCATCACAACACTACGGTATAGGACCATCACAACACTACGGTATAGAACCATCACAACACTACGGTATAGAACCATCACAACACTACGGTATAGAACCATCACAACACTACGGTATAGACCATCACAACACACGGTATAGAACCATACAACACTACGGTATAGGACCATCACAACACTACGGTATAGGACCATCACAACACTACGGTATAGAACCATCACAACACTACGGTATAGAACCTCACACACTACGGTATAGAACCATCACAACACTACGGTATAGAACCATCACAACCTACAGTATAGAACCATCACAGCACTACGGTATAGGACCATCACAACAATACGGTATAGAACCATCACAACACTACGGTATAGAACCATCACAACACTACGGTATAGAACCATCACAACACTACGGTATAGAACCATCACAACACTACGGTATAGAACCATCACAACACTACGGTATAGAACCATCACAAACACTACGGTATAGGACCATCACACACTACGGTATAGCACATCACAACACTACGGTAGAGAACATCACAACACTACGTATAGAACCATCACAACACACGGTATAGACCATCACAACACTACTAGCATGTATAGAACCATCACAACACTACGGTATAGAACCATCACAACATACGGTATAAACCATCACAAACTACGGTATAGAACCATCAAACACATACGGTATAGACCATCACAACACATACGGTATAGAACCATCACAACAATACGGTATAGAACATCACAACACTACGGTATAGACAACCGTATAGGACCACACAACACTACGGTATAGAACCACACACACTACGGTATAAGGACCATCCACAACACTACGGTATAGAACCATCACAACACTACAGTATAGAACCATCACAACACTACGGTATAGGACCATCACAACACTACGGTATAGAACCATCACAACATACGGTATAGAACCACAAACACTACGGTATAGAACCATCACAACACTACGGTATAGGACCATCACAACACTACGATATAGAACCATCACAACACTACGGTATAGAACCATCACAACACTACGGTATAGAACCATCACAACACTACGGTATAGGACCATCACAACATACGGTATAGAACATCACAACACTACGGTATAGAACCATCACAACACTAGGTATAGAACATCACAACACTACGGTATAGGACTACACTCGGTATAGACCATCACAACACTACGGTATAGACCATCACACACACACGGATAGAACCATCACAACACTACGGTATAGAACCATCCCAACATCGGTATAGAACCATACAACACTACGGATAGGACCATCACAACACTACGGTATAGGACATCACAACATACGGTATAGAACCATCACAACAATACGGTATAGAACCATCACAACACTACGGTATAGGACCATCCACAACACTACGGTATAGAACCATCACAACACTACGGTATAGAACCATCACAACACTACGGTATAGAACCATCACAACACTACGGTAAAGGACCAATCACAACACTACGGTATAGAACCATACCACATACGGTATAGGACCCCACAACACTACGGTATAGAACCATCACAACACTACGGTATAGAACCATCACAACACTACGGTATAGAACCATCACAACACTACGGTATAGAACCATCACAACACTACGGTATAGAACCATCACAACACTACAGTATAGAACCATCACAACACTACGGTATAGAACCATCACAACACTACGGTATTAGAACCATCACAAAAACTACGGTATAGAACCATCACAACACTACGGTATAGGACCATCACAACACTACGGTATAGAACCATCACAACACTACGGTATAGAACCATCAAAACACTACGGTATAGGAACCATCACAAACACTACGGTATAGGACCATCACAGCATAACGGTATAGCACCATCACAACACTACGGTATAGAACCATCACAACACTACGGTATAGAACCATCACAACACTACGGTATAGGACCATCACAACACTACAGTATAGAACCATCACAACATACGGTATAGACCATCACACAACTACGTATAGAACCATCACAACACTACGGTATAGAACCATCACAAACACTACGGTATAGGACCATCACAACACTACGGTATAGAACCATCACAACCACTACGGTATAGGACCATCACAACACTACGGTATAGAACCATCCACAACACTACGGTATAGAACCATACAAACTACGTATAGACACACTACGGTATAGAACCATCACAACACTACGGTATAGAACCATCACAACACTACGGTATGAACCATCACAACACTACGGTATAGAACCATCACAACACTACGGTATAGAACAATCAAACACTACGGTATAGAACATCACAACACTAGGCATAGGACCATCACAACACACGGTATAGAACCATCACAACACTACGGTATAGGACCATCACAACACTACGGTATAGAACCATCACAAACAATACGTATAGAACCATCACAACACTATGGTATAGAACCATCACAACACTCGGTATAGGACATCACAACACTACGTATAGAACCATCACAACACTACGGTATAGAACCATCACAACACTACGGTATAGAACCATCACAACACTACGGTATAGAACCTCACAAACATACGGTATAGAACCATCACAACACTACGGTATAGGACCATCAAACACTAGGTAGAGAACCATCACAACACTACGGTATAGGACCATCACAACACTACGATATAGGACCATCACAACACTACGGTATAGAACCATCACAACCACGGTATAGGACCATCACAACAATACGATATAGGACCATCACAACACTACGGTATAGAAACCATCCAACCACTACGGTATAGGACCATCACAACACTACGGTATAGAACCATCACAACACTACGTATAGAACCATCACAACACTACGGTATAGGACCATCACAACACTACGGTATAGAACATCACAACACTACGGTTAGAACCATCACAAACATACGGTATAGAACCATCAAAACACTACGGTATAGGACCATCACAACACTACGTATAGAACAATCACAACATACGGTATAGAACAATCACAACACTACGGTATAGAACCATCACAACACTACGGTATAGAACCATCCAACACTCCGGTATAGAACCATCACAACACTACGGTATAGAACCATCACAACACTACGGTATAGAACCATCACAACATACGGTATAGGACCATCAAACACTACGTATAGGACCATCACAACACTACGGTATAGAACCATCACAACACTACGGTATAGAACCATCACAACACTACGTATAGGACCATCACACACTACGGTATAGACCATCACAACATACGGTATAGAACCATCACAACACTACGGTATAGGACCATCACAACACTACGGTATAGAACCATCACAACAATACGGTATAGAACCATCACAAACACTACGTGTATGGACCATCACAACACTACGTATAGAACCATCACAACACTACGGTATAGGACCATCACAACACTCGGTATAGAACCATCACAAAACACTGCAGTATAGGACCATCACAAACACTACGGTATAGAAACCATCACAACACTACGGTATAGAACCATCACAACACTACGTATAGAACCATCACAACACGGTATAGAACCATCACAACACTACGGTATAGAACCATCACAACACTACGGTATAGAACCATCACAACACTACGGTATAGGACCATCACAATACTACGGTATAGAACCATCACAATACTACGGTATAGAACCATCACAATACTACGGTATAGAACCATCACAACACTACGGTATAGACCATCACAACACTACAGTATAGGACCATCACAACACTACGGTATAGAACCATCACAATACTACGTATAGAACCATCACAACACTACGGTATAGGACCATCACACCACTACGGTATAGAACCATCACACCACGTATAGAACCATCACAACACTACAGTATAGGACCATCACAACATACGGTATAGAACCATCACAAACACTACGGTATAGAACCACACAACACTACGGTATAGAACCATCACAAACTACGGTATAGAACCATCACAACACTACGGTATAGGACCATCACAACACTACGGTATAGAACCATCACAACACTACGGTATAGAACCATCACAACACTACGGTATAGGACCATCACAGCACAACGGTATAGCACCATCACAACACTACGGTATAGAACCATCACAACACTACGGTATAGAACCATCACAACACTACGGTATAGGACATCACACTACAGTATAGAACATCACAACACTACGGTATAGAACCATCACCACACTACGGTATAGAACCATCACAACACTACGGTATAGAACCATCACAACACTACGGTATAGGACCACACAACACTACGCGTATAGAACCATCCACACACTACGGTATAGAACCATCACAACACTACGGTATGAACCATCACAACACTACGGTATAGAACCATCACAACATACGGTATAGAACCATCACAACACACGGTATAGAACCATCACACACTACGGTATAGAACCATCACAAACATACGGTATAGAACCATCACAACACTACGGTATAGAACCATCACAACACTACGGTATAGAACCATCACAACATACGGTATAGAACAATCACAACACTACGGTATAGAACCATCACAACACTACGGCTAGGAACCATCACAACACTACGTATAGAACCATCACAACACTACGGTATAGGACCATCACAACCACTACTATAGAACCATCACAAAAACTACGGTATAGAACCATCAAACATAGGTATAGAACCACACAAACACCGGTATAGGACCATCACAACACTACGGTATAGAACCATCACAACACTACGGTATAGAACCATCACAAACACTACGGTATAGAACCATCACAACACTACGGATAGAAACCATCACAACACTACGGTATAGAACCATCACAACACTACGGTATAGACCATCACAACACTAAGGTAAGAGAACCATCACAACACTACGGTATAGGACCATCACAACACTACGATATAGGACCATCACAACACTACGGTATAGAAACATCACACCACTACGGATAGGACCATCACAACACTACGATATGGACCACAAAAACTACGGTATAGAACCATCAACCACTACGGTATAGGACCATCACAACACTACGGTATAGAAACATCACAACACTCAGTATAGAACCATCACAACACACGGTATAGGACCATCACAACACTACGGTATAGAACCATCACAACACTACGGTATAGAACCATCACAACACTACGGTATAGAAACCATCACAACACTACGGTATAGGACCATCACAACATACGATATAGAACAATCACAACACTACGGTATAGAACAATCACAAACACTTACGTTATAGAACCATCACAACACTACGGTATAAGAACCATCACAACACTACGGTATAGAACCATCACAACATACGGTATAGAAACCATCACAACACTACGGTATAGAACCATCACAACATACGGTATAGGACCATCACAACACTACGGTATAGGACATCACAACACTACGGTATAGAACCATCACAACACTACGGTATAGAACCATCACAACACTACGGTATAGAACCATCACAACACTACGGTATAGGACCATCACAACACTACGAGGTATAGAACCATCACAACACTACGGTATAGGACCACACAACACTACGGTTTATAGAACCATCACAACAATACGGTATAGAACCATCACACACTACGGTATGACCATCACAACATACGGATAGACCATCACAACACTACGGTATAGGACCATCACAAACACTACGTATAGAACCATCCACAACACTCAGGTATAGGACCATCACAACACTACGGTATAGAACCATCACAACACTACGGTATAGAACCATCACAACACTACGGTATAGAACATCACAACACTACGGTATAGAACCATCCACAACACTACGGATAGAAACATCACACCACTACGGTATAGAACCATCACCACATACGGTATAGGACCATCACAACACTACGGTATAGAACCATCACAACACTACGGTATAGAACCATCACCAAACTACGGTGATAGAACCATCACAACACTACAGTATAGGACCATCACAACACTACGAGTATAGGACCATCACAACACTACGGTATAGGACCATCACAAACTACGGTATAGAACCATCACAACACTACGGTATAGACCATCACACACTACTGACAACAACTACGTATAGAACATCAACACTACGTATAGACCATCACAAACACTACGGTATAGAAACATCACAACACTACGGTATAGAACCATCCAAAACATACGGTATAGAACCATCACAACATACGGTATAGAACCATCACAAACATACGGTATAGGACCATCACAACACTACGGTATAGACCATCACAACACTACGGTATAGAACCATCACAACACATACGGTATAGGACCATCACAAACACATACGGTATAGGAACCATCACAACACTACGGTATAGAACCTCACAACACTAGGTATAGAACCATCACAACACTACGGTATAGAACATCACAAAAACATACGGTATAGAACCATCACAACCACTACGGTATAGAACCATCACAACACTACGGTATAGAACCATCAAAACACCTACGGTATAGAACCATCACCACACTACGGTTAGACCATCACAAATACTGGTATAGAACCATCACAACACTACGTGTATAGAACCATCACAAACACTACGGTATAGAACCATCACAACACTACGGTATAGCCATCACACACTACGGTATAGACACATCACAAACACTACGGTATAGAACCATCACAACACTACGGTATAGACCCTCACAACACTACGGTATAGGACCATCACAACACTAAGGTAAGAACCATCACAACACTACGGTATAGGACCATCACAACACTACGATATGAGACCATCAAACACTACGGTATAGAACCATCACACCACTACGTATAGGACCACACAACACTACGTATAGACCATCACAACACTACGGTATAGAACCATCACACCACTACGGTATAGGACCATCACAACACTACGGTATAGAACATCACAACACTACAGTATAGAACCATCACAACACTACGGTATAGGACCATCACAAACACTACGGTATAGAACCATCACAACACTACGTATAGAACATCACAACACTACGGTATAGAACCATCACAACACTACGGTATGGACCATCACAAACACTATGATATAGAAACATCACAACAATACGGTATAGAACAATCACAACACTACGGTATAGAACCATCACAACACTACGGTATAGAACCATCACAACACTACGGTATAGAACCCATCCCACAACACTACGGTATAGAACCATCACAACACTACGGTATAGAACCATCACAACATATACGGTATAGGACCATCACAACACTACGGTATAGGACCATCACAAACACTACGGTATAGAACCATCACAACACTACGGTATAGAACCACACAACACACGGTATAGGACCATCACAACACTACGGTATAGGACCATCCAACACTACAGTATAGAACCATCACAACACTACGGTATAGGACCATCACAACACTACGGGATAGAACCACACAACAATACGGTATAGAACCATCACAACACTACGGATAGGACCATCACAACACTACGGTATAGAACCATCACAACAATACGGTATAGAACCATCACAACACTACGTATAGAACCATCACAACACTCGGTATAGGACATCACAACACTACGGTATAGAAACCATCACAACACTACGGTATAGAACCATCACAACACTACGGTTATAGAACCAACAACACTACGGTATAGAACCATCACAACATACGTATAGAACCATCCACAACACTACGGTATAGGACCATCACAACACTACGGTATAGAACATCACAACATACGTATACGACATCACAATACGGTATAGAACCATCACAACAATACGGTAAAGACCATCACAAACACTAGGTATAGAACCATCACAACACTACGGTATAGGACCATCACAACACTACGGTATGACCATCACAAACAATACGGTATAGAACATCCACAACACTACGGGACATACACTACGTAAACCATCACAACATACGGTATAGACCATCACAACACTACGGTATAGAAACATCACAAACACTACGGATATAGAACCATCACAACACTACGGTATAGAACCATCCAACACTACGGTATAGAACCATCATCAACACTACGTATAGGACCATCACAAACACTACGGTATAGAACCATCACAACACTACGGTATAGAACCATAAAACACTAGGTATAGAACCATCACAACACTACGGTATAGGCCATCACACACTACGGTATAGACCATCACAACACTACGGTATAGAACCATCACAACACTACGGTATAGAACCATCACAACACTACGGTATAGGACCATCACAAACACTACGGTATAGAACCATCACAACACTACGGTATAGAACCACACAACACTACGGTATAGAACATCACAACACACGGTATAGAACCATCACAACACTACGGTATAGGACCATCACAACACTACGGTATAGACCATCACAACACTACGGTATAGAACCATCACAACACTACGGTATAGAACCATCACAACATACGGTATAGGACATCACAGGTAACACAACACTACGGTATAGCCATCACAACACTACGTATAGGACCATCACAACACTCGGTATAGAACCATCACACACTACGGATAGGACCACACAACACTACGGTATAGAACCATCACAACACTACGGTATAGAACCATCACAACACTACGGTATAGGACCATCACAACACTACGGTATAGAACCATCACAACACTACGGTATAGAACCATCACAACACTACGGTATAGAACCATCACAACACTACGGTATAGGACCATCACAACACTACGTATAGAAACATCACAACATACGTAAGAATCACACAACACTACGGTATAGAACCATCACAACACTACGGTATGGACCATCACAACACTACGTGATAGAACCATCACAACACTACGGTTAGAACCATCACAACACTAGGGTATAGAAACCATCACAACAACTACGGTATAGAACCATCACAACACTACGGTATAGACCATCACAACACTACGGTATAGAACCATCACAACACTACGGTATAGAACCCATCACACACACTACGGTATAGAACCATCACCACAAACCTACGGGATAGGGACCATCACAACACTACGGTATAGACACATCACAACACTACGGTATAGGACCATCACAACAATACGATATAGAACATCACAACACTACGGTATAGAACCATCACAACACACGGTATAGGACCATCACAAACACTACGGTATAGAAACAATCACAACACTACGGTATAGAACCATCACAACACTAGTATAGAACCATCACACACTCGGTATAGGACCATCACAACACTACGTATAGAACCACACAACACTACGGTATAGAACCATCACAACACTACGGTATAGAACCATCCACAACACTACGGTATAGGACCATCACAACACTACGTATAGAACCATCACAAACTACGGTATAGGACCATCACAACACTACGGTATAGAACCATACAACACTACGGTATAGAACCATCACAAACATACGGTATAGAACCATCACAACACTCAGGTATAGGCCATCACAACACTACGGTATAGAACCATCAAAACACTACGGTATAGAACCATCACAACACTACGGTATAGAACCATCACAACACTACGGTATAGAACATCACAACCACTACGGTATAGAACATCACAACACTACGGTATAGAACCATCACAACACTACGGTATAGAACCATCACAACACTACGGTTAAAGGACCATCACAACACCGGTATAGAACCATCACAACAATACGGCTTATAGGACCATCACAAAACTACGGTATAGGACCATCACAACACTACGGTATAGAACCATCACAACACTACGGTATAGAACCATCACAACATACGGTATAGAACCATCACAACACTACGGTATAGAACACATCACAACACTACAGTATAGACCATCACAACACTACGGTATAGAACCATCACAACACTACGGTATAGAAAACCATCACAACACTACGGTATAAGAACCATCACAACACTACGGTATAGGACCATCACAAACACTACGTATAGAACCATCACAACACTACGGATAAGAACCATCACAACACTACGGTATAGAACCATCCACAACACTACGGTATAGGAACATCACACACTACGGTTATAGGACCATCACAACATCGGTATAGAACCATCACAACACTACGGTATAGAACCATCACAACACTACAGTATAGAACCATCACAACACTACGGTATAGAACATCACAACAACTACGGTATAGAACATCACAACACTACGGTATAGAACCATACAACACTAGGTATAGAACCATCACAACACTACGGTATAGAACCATCACCAACACTACGGTATAGGACCATCACAACACTACGGTATAGAACCATCACAACACTACGATATAGAACCATCACAACACTACAGTATAGAACCATCACAACACTACGGTATAGAACCATCACAACACTACGGTATAGACCATCACAACACTACGGTATAGGACATCACAACACACGGTAGACCCATCACAACAATACGGTATAGAACATCACAACCACTACGGTATAGAACCATCCACAACACTACGGTATAGGACAATCTGCAGGTACACATTCATTCTAGAAATAAATGGAGGCCTGTTAGAGATAAGCTTCTCTATATGGAGTAGAAATGAACATAGGAAGGGCAGACACTCTCAGATTCCGTCCAACCATGACGTTATGTTTTAGGGTAGAACAGTGTTGAACGAGTATATAAACAGCTTATCAAACATAAATGCACTGTCAGGATAGAATGGACTATAGAACATGGAACATTGTCATGAGAGTAAGTAATGGAGAATCAGTTAATATTACAAACAGGGTATCCTGTGGAAATGCCTCATCCTACAGTAGGCTACTGCAGCCACAAAATGGCTTTTGAGGCTTATGGTATTATTGGGGGAGAGTGTCTGACAGGGGAACAATATATGATGGGGGATAGGAGTATCTGTTATAGATCTACACATAATGATAATAATATAGGCTCCACTGCATCAGATACTGTCACAGGACTGGTGGTCAGCAGTGTGGTCAGTTGTGTGGTCAGCAGTGTGGTCAGCAGTGTGGTCAGTAGTGTGGTCAGTAGTGTGGTCAGCAGTGTGGTCAGCAGTGTGGTCAGCAGTGTGGTCAGCAGTGTGGTCAGTAGTGTGGTCAGCAGTGTGGTCAGCAGTGTGGTCAGCAGTGTGGTCAGCAGTGTGTTCTGGGAATTTAAAAAGACTCAACAGTATTAATCAATCAAATGAAAGGAGCCAATAAACAGAGATAACTACATTTGTTTTCTTAAATATAAATACATTGATGTCAAAATGACCCCCTCTTTTCACTCAAAATATTTATGTTGAGAACAATTTAATAGCTTCCACAACACTAAAACATATTATTCTTATTTTCTATTTTCACTGATCCAAATAATCCAAATAATGAATACACCCAGTTTCCCACCGTGTGGATTGAGAGCTGGAATTAAATCAAGTTACATTGATACAATCCTCTCTTATACACACACACCATTGCTGGTATATACCTGGTATGTGTATAGAGAGGATTTATGAATAGTCGGATTCGGTTGCAAAACGTTTGGTCTGTTGCAAAACGTTTTGCAACGGAAAACCGTTCACTCCAAACGGAAAACGTTTTGCAACGAAAAGAGAGTTTCTATTGGAGAAAATCAAGTAGGTCCTCCCAGTTCGTTCCGTTTGTTCTGGTTTGTTCCGTTTAGTTCCTATAGTTAAACGGTAACATATATATACACGTACACATACATTGACACTCCCCACAACATTCACATACACTACATACACTAACACACATCGGCTAACACACACACACGCGCACACAGAGACCGGACACAACACAAACACACACTTCTACACTGATAATTTGCTGCTGGTGCTCTGCTCTTTATTTTTACTCTTATTATCGATCCTGATGTTAGTCACTTACCTGCCTTCGTGTACATATCTACCTCAGATACCTCGTACTCTGCATATGATCTGGCACTGGTACTCCCTGTGTATATACTGTAGTTCCATTGTGTGTATTTTATTTTATCTGTGCTACTTTATTTTTAAACTCTGTGTCGTTGGTAATAACAATTCCATGGTGAAGTCTACACCAGTGTATCGGCCCATGTGACAAATACAATTAGATGTTATATTATTTGATTTAAATGGTTTCTTTTTCTAAAACGTTTTTCCAACAGAATCGACTAATGAATACACCTGAAGTTCAATCAAACCCGCAATTTAATTTTTTTACTGTACGAAGATAGGCTACTCGCACCGCGATCCTGACACTTCCTCCAGCTTTGGCAACATCCGGATTCAGTCGAGATGGTCATGGCGGAGGGTGCAGCTGTTATGAGGAGGAATCGACCAGGGAATAAAGAAAAGGTACAAGATTTAGCAACATGGTTAATTTAGTGGTGTTCAATGCTCATGTCTTGCATTTTTTACATGGGCACATTTGTATCTTTCCTTGGACGGCCCGTGTCAGCTGCTAACGTTAGCTACTTAACTGGCTAATGTTGCTAGTTAGCGAGGCTACATACAGCCAGCTGGCTAGCAGTCAAAGTCAGGAGCTATAAGTATATGGTAGGTAAAGCTTCAAACGATGCCTCGTTTGTATTGTCAATTGTCTGAAGTTATCTGAAAATCGAATCTACAGGTAAATATCTAGTAAGTAACTACCTCGCCCTTAATCATGACTTCAGTGCATTAGATTACACATAAATCACTGGATGAAGGCTTCTTCTGTAGGTGGGAGTTTTGGTAAAAGCCGCGACCCTCGGTTGAACATTAACACGATAGTTTGCAGTACGATTTTGGAAACATAACGATCTTATCTTTCATATCGAAGAGAAATAATGTAAAAAAAAAACAACAACAAACATGTTAAATGATACACATCTTTAAAAGGTTAGGTAACACATGAAACATTTCCATTTTACAACGCTTGTTAAGGTCTCTATACCTGTGCTAATAGCTATCTCGCGTCTCTGAACAACTGTGTGTAAACTGAAGACAGACCACAAAATGTCACTGAAAAAATACTGTCCACTGCAACTGTGTTAACAGGTTAAACCAGTGGAGGCTGGTGGGAGGAGCTATATGAGGACCTCATTGGAATGCATAATGACATTCCAGCCATTACAAGAGCCCTTCCTATAGCTCTCTCCCACCAGCATCATGGTGTACAGTAAGCCGTATTTGCATTTGTGAAATTATTTTGATGTGACATGATCGTAGAGGGATTTAGGTTCTAGAACGTACCACAATGAGAATTGATTCATGTTTAGATGGAGTATTTAGCTTCCAGAGCCATTCGTCTTTTTAAACAGACATGTAAGGTCCTTGGACTATAAGGAGTAAATGTTAGGCTCCTTTGCGTCCAATATTGGGCTAGTAGTACCTAGTCATTTACAGACACAGATAAGCTAGCTGGCGAGGTCTTTTGTCCGCTGAATCAGTTGCAGTTAGTTTGCCCTGCGAGTGTCTTGTGTATGCCCACAGGACTTCTACAACTGGCCCGATGAGTCATTCGAGGAGATGGACAGCACACTGGCTGTGCAGCAGGTGGGAGTCAGGATGTCTCTGTTTAATGTTTTAAATATCTTACTGTTTGAGTATTGAAATATGAGACACCATGGTTAATTGAAGAAGTCTAATCAGTAAATTCTACTAGCTACGTAGCTAGGGTTGATCTGTATGGGCAGTTCTCTGTTACATTCTCCAGTATGGATTGAAGCAGTTGCATATCCAAAATATCAGAGAAACTGAAAATCTTTCAAGTGTAGACAACAATCAGACTGCTATTCTGCATTTTGAGTGCAGAGGTTAGAATGGCTAGTTATTAATACAGTTCTGTTCTGCTTCTAAAGTCTGGGTTCTTTCAGTACATCCAACAGAACATCGCTACAGACTGCTCCAACATGGACAAGATCTGGAGCCCCCAGAGGGTCAGGATGAAGGGTCTTGAAGTACGAAACCTCAGGTAGTGGTGCTGTTTACACTTAGAAGAAAGTCATCTGGACATCCAAAAATGTGTACTGGTGCTGAAAAACACATCCTTCTTAAACATTTGGTCTTGTCTCGTGCCTCCGTTTTTAGGCAGTTCTGTTTG